>NW_015115162.1:64895-73493 GCF_001443285.1 Poecilia latipinna | reverse complement strand
ACATCTTGAATGAGACTTTCTGATGGTACTTCACTCAGCCGTTGTAATTGGCTTTTCAAAAATTACATTTTTGAAAAGTTGAGAAACATTTTCCCACCATAGTGTAGAAATTCTATTTGCCAAATGCATATTATCTGGACATGTTAAAATTGACAGAAACTGAGGGTGTGCTGTGGTGGCGCAGGGGTTAAGCACAACCCACATTTGGAGGCCTTAGTCCTCAAGTCGCAGGTTTGATTCCCGGCCTTGGCAACCTTTGCTGCATGTCTTCCCCCTTCTCTCATTGCCCACTTTCCTGTCAATTAACTATGAAATAAAGGCCACTAGAGCCAAAAAAAATGACAGAAACTGTGCTTTATTTGAGATTAAAGTGTGTTTAGATTAATTAAGCACTTAAGGTCCAGGTACTTGATTGTGTCTCACCTAAAAAAAAAAAATTGAAGTTGTTTTTTTTTTTTAGATACTCGTATAACCTAAAATAATCCAGGCCTGCATCCCCAGGCCAGTTGGGAGCACAGCTTTGCAATTTTTTTACTTGAAAGTACAAAGGGGAAGAAATCCAATAGGAAGTCATCTTTGTCGGTCAAGGGAAATCCTCTCATCCGAAACGTTTGCTGGAGATAGGCACCAGCACCCCTTCAAACCCCAGACAAGGCTGTACAGAAAATGGATGGATGAATGGATGGATGGAAAGAAGGCATGACTCTTTACTCACAATCAAAAGCCATCCACTCCTTTCTACCCATTTCACTGCCAGTATGAGTAAATATACTTACTTCATATAACACTGAAGTGTGAAAATTGTCTTGAGCTCAACAACTTTTGACATGCTTTTTACTCAGTGTAGTTAAGCTTCGTCTGACTTTATCCACTTGGAAATCCAAGTTGAAATAAACCATTTAACTTCTTTATATTGGTACCCAGGTTAAGCCATCAATCTATATAAACTGGTTAGCTGATCATATTGAATAAACAGTACATTACATGGATACAGTGGCTTCATTGATAGTTGGAATTATTTGTAGCTGAAGTCAGATAATGCTTAACTATACTGAAAATAAAAGATCTGAAATGTTCAGCTTATGACAATCACAATTACAATTAATGTCTTACAATCTTTTACAACGAAGAAACATACTCATATTGGCAGTTAATTCAAATTCAGAAATACTTTGATCCCAAAGGAAATGTAAATAAAATAAAACATCTGGTTTCAACCAGGACTTGAACATGCACTCTCAGGTTACTAAGTGAGTTGCCCTATTCAGGGAGCTATTTCTGTCCTTCCATTAAACTTTATTGTGAAGGTGTGTTTTTGAGCTACACTCAAATGTCTACATGAAAGCCATTAAAGTTTATTGAAATTTGTTAAAACATTTTGAGGAGAAATTAAGAACATTTTGACTGAAATCTGACACATTGTAAGCTATTTCTCTTTACTTATCTCGGCAGTGAAATCAAATTCAAAATGAATTTATTCATTCCAAAGGGACATAAAACAAACTCAGAGATCCATGCTTTGGCCGTCCCCTTGCTTCTGCGGGCTCAGAATCCTAATGATATACCCACCTCTCTCAAGGGCTTCAGGGAGTGCAACTGCCCTCTGCTGTAGGAAGCAGGACTAGTTTAACGTAACTTTGTAGGTTCTGTTTGAAATTTCCAGTATTAGGATTGACTTACTTGTCACCACAGTACAGTAATGCTGGAACATTAACAGGCTCTGGAGTGGGTTCTCATTTTTATACAAGTCATGTATATCTGTTCTCCAGGAAACACGCATCTTCAGCCATGGATGAACACATATTAGAGAGAAAAGATTCCCTCATGACCTGCATCACTGAGCCTGTGGAGATGAGACTGAAATGCCAGATATTAGGTATGGACATATACAAAAACATTTTCTCAAATTATTTTGAATCTTATACTTTTGTACAAAGTTTTTGGCACAATATGTAAAAGTGGATATCCCAGCAAGAGGAAAAATATGTTTTATTTACACTGTTTTTATAGATTAATTGCTGCAGTTTTTCTCAAGAGACAAACTTCTAAATGTTAAAGCTTTACAAGTTTTGTAGATGGAACTGAATAGTAATATACATTGTCTAAAAAGACATATGACTTCATTGACTGCTGTCTTTTATTAAATCTGACAAAACATTTCTGGTTTTATCTGGTTAGAATTAGAATTATTTCTATTTGCCCATTGCATAAATGATCACAGATTAATTTAGAGTGGCGCATAAACCCTAAAATCATTACACCTTTAAACAACTTGGGAAAGCCCATGTGATAGCATGACATTGTAAGCTTCTGATAGTTTAATTCAAAACATACATATACCTACTGACATAATGGCAACTCCTCAAACAATTAATTGTGTGACATAATTATAAAATAAAATAAATGGGGCCCCATATCTTGAAGAGAAATGTGGACCTCCACAGTTGTGTTCATTCTTCAGAACAATCTCTAGATAAGTTTAAGTGCCACATTTATTGGTTCAAATAATTATATGCAAGTATCAGTATCAGAAGTACTTTCATGATCCCCAAGAGGAAATAGCTTATTTGTTGAAGGTACTCCATCTAAAGTGTTGAATATTAGCAAATACAAATATCATAAGTAGTATAAAATTTATAGAAAATAAACATGCATTTTGTATATTTTATTACATCGTGTTACATTCATTGTGTGACTACCATAATGCAAAGTTTAATATAATGAAAATATATTTATAAAATATATTATATTTATAAAATATATTTATAAAATAAATAAAGACAAGTATGCTCTTGGAAATATGAGAATTTGTAAGTAGAACTAAAAATGAGTTTAAACTTAGATACTCAGCATTGGGCATTTTAAAGTTTAATGGCTTTGCAAGATTCATAGAGAATATATCTAGCTGGATTATTGAAGATTTGCCTGGATTCTACCAGCCTAAGTCAGAATGCCTCACCTGCTTCATTTCATAGAATGCTAAATAATCAGCAGCCTGAGTTGAATAGTTCCCACAGAACACGTTCATTAAATGGCTGCTCTTCTCATTTCACAACTTAGAACAGATCCAGGTTTAGTTTAGTGACCGTGACAATTCCCAGCGGTGTTTTTATTTTACAGTGTGTGGGCTAAAAGCAACCTATTAAAACCTCTCACTTTTTGAGAATCATCCACCATAGCTATTTTACAACTATTGAAGAACATTACAGTGACACATTAATTGAATGTCCACAACTTCTTAATAATTTTCTATGCTTCTTAGTAATATGCTTTGCAGGATTCACTAACAGCTTAATTCAGCCACAACAATCAGGTGCCAACATTAAATCAAAGGAAAATATGGTAAGATCAACTTTAATCTTACACACCTTTTCCTAAGGAGTGTTAGGAAAAGGTGGAGGCTTTGGGAGATGGAAGATTGTTTGCAAACCTTAAGTCGATCAATTGGATGAGGTGGCGGTTTGTGAAGGTGAGAATGAACGCAGGAGTCCAGGTTATGAAGAAAGTGATGATGAATTTAATGATGAAAGTGGCTCAGATAGTCCAGATCAGGCAGCACTGCAGAGACAAAAAGCATACAGCTAAATACCGGTAGCAACTGACACAAAGACTGAACATGGAGCAAAGTAGTCTCAGGACTACACAGTTCGACTGAGAACTACTGACGACAACCAACAAGCTACATACGACTAGGATCTGACAACAGACAAAGACAACAAGTGGATTTAAATACACTGGGAGGGTGATCAGGGAATGAGACACACCTTGGAAACAATTAACAGGGAGGACAGGACATCACAGAGACTCACAGGGAACAGGATCACAACAAACACAGAAACAACCCAAAAATAAACACAGAAAACTCAAATCCTAAGAATAAAAGCTAAAGGACTCTTGGGCATGGAGCAAATCACAGACAATGTTCTTTTTCCTTTCAGCTGATGGATGTCCTCTTGTTAGAAACATTCTTTGTCTTTGCCTTTGGGGTCTGAACCCAGATGATGAGAGAAGTAAAATTCGGTGCCACAGCTTGATTGCGGGTGGAGGAGTTGAATCCCTTTTGCAGGACAGTGTTTGGCCCATCCGTGGCTCTGACTCTGACTCTTCTTCAGCTGCAGAGTTCTTTGTCCATTTTAATCTTGGCTCAAATCTGCCTGGAGGATCCAACCAAAGGTTTCTCTTTGCATTCGGCTTTTATAGCGGTTGACTATGACTATGACAATCAGTTCCCCTTTCTCAACTCTTATTCCTAGCTATGGTCTGTTGCAACACTTGATGACACAATGGCATGGGATCATTCTGTTACATTTGTACACATTTTACACCATTTCAACTTCATTGTCAAAATCACATCTATAACCTCTTTAGCTTCTCTGACTTAACATTCATCTATGATAACCACAACCTATTAGTTATAATTATAATTTGAGTTATTGCAGGCATTCTTCTGAAAAGAAAACAAGAATCATCCATTATTCTAATGATCTGATGACCAAAGTTATAGATGTTCATTTTTACAAGAGAAAACAATGTTAATACAAGTCTTTTGTACTGGTCTATTTTAGCTTTTTTTTTTTTTTTTTTTTTTTAAGTAAATTTATGGGCTGGAAACTTAACTCAGAACCTGTAACAGGTTGTGTTACCTATAACAGTGGTACCCAACCTTTTTATCACCGTGGACTGGTCAAGGCTAGGCAATTTTACTGCGGCCCCGGGGGCGGATGTCACATGACACAATTTCACATATTTTGTCCCAGTTGTCCCCTTATGACAATCTTGGAGCGTTCTGAGTTCTAAGATTATCGCTGCTATAATCGTTGCCGATCATCCTGCAGTGTGTGGTGTGTTGCTAGGACGTCAGACCGCTCCGATCTAAAATCCCACATATTCAACATGTTAGATTGTCTCTTGGCCCTTTTATCCCAGCATGTTGAGTATTCCCTGACTGGGAGCGAGAACGCTGCCTGTTGACTGTGACAGGTAGCCAGTCAGAAATTTCGGTAACAGACGCAAAAAGAGGAATCCCAAACAGCTGACATGGCGCAATTGAGAGCTTGGTTTACCGCATCGTGCAGCGCATAGAGTGGCTGCTCCCGCAGTCTTTTATCCAATCTTTTCTTTTTGTTACGTCTTTTATCGCTTAAAATGAGTCCACGAACCATCTCTATTGCTTCTACATCGTTGGACATGTTTGTTACTCTAAATTCATGTATGGTATGTTTTACAGGATTTTCTTCTGGAATCCGGATGTTCATAAGTGAAATCAGTTCATGTTGCTCCTGCCGTGTAACTGAACACGAACCAATCGAACCTGTTGTAATTTTATCAGCTCTGTGGTCACAGAGGGTTGGAGAATCGGCCGACTATTCTTAAATTATGCCGTGTAGCCAGACTTAAGACTCACAAGGTCTATTCATCTCCTCTCGACCACTGCCCAAACGCTCTCTGACTTTGGTCGCTATGGTAACGTTTACATAATCCCTTCAAAATAAGACACAGATGTGCCACAGAAATGAACATGTTACTTTCATGAAAATTTCAGATCACGATAACGACAAAAGCAATGGGAGCCCTGAGCTTGTTTCTCTGCAACGAGACGGTCCCATCTGGGAGACAGTGTCACCCGAAGTGTTGCTTAAATGCACAGGGTGCTTGGTCTTGAAGTATCGAAGCAGTTTTGAAGCTTCATTGCCTCATTAGCACCTACCGGGATAAATCCATCCTCCTGTCTTTTCTCTGGGCCTTTTCCCCTTTCCAAAGAAACTTTCCAAAGACATCTGATCTGTTCCTTACTCATTTTTGCTGCTTGTGGACTCAGTGTTGGCATGCAAAACGTAACCGAGAGAATACGGTTAAAGGATTTTCAAAATAAAATATCCTCCAGACTCAGATAATACATAAAACTGAAATATTTAATTATTTCTTGTGCGGCTTGGTACCTATCAGTCCGCGGCCCGGGGTTGGGGACGACTGACCTATAACACAACCTCAGTGATCTTTGATTGTAGTTACACATCATTTATGATTATAGATACAAACATTATTACTACTTTGATTATTGTCAAAATGATCAACAAGTAATGCTGCTTACCAGTCATTTTACACTGTAGGTCAGTCACAAAATTTCTTAACTTCACGTAATATTTTGTTATTTCAACAGACCAATTTTTAAATACTCTTTAAATCTGGACTTCCCATGTGAGGGACCCCAAACACCACCTTACTTGACAGTGCCACCCCTGCTCCTCCTTCTTTCTGTCCTTTAAACATGGTTGACCAAGAACACTGATGTGTGTCCAAAAACAAAACGAATAAACCAGAGCTGCCAGTGGAGGCAGAAGCGGTTAAGGGACAGCAGTTATGATAAATTTGGCTTCACTGCACTATCATTGTTATGACAGACATTGATAATGAGAGGAAACAGATTTTACGTTAAAATCAGTTTCCTCTCAGTTTCCAGTGGTACCATGACTGAATAGCTGCTAAAGCTGCATATAAGTGTAGCACCCCATTGGTCTGTCCACTAGACAAGAACTTAAACTGACTGGTGGGGTGGCTATTTGGTTTTGTTAATTTCTGGTAGATACCACGCAGGTTTACTTATGTCGAGTCAATACTTGTCTAATTATATCAACAAGTACTGGTACCTGTAGTGACACCTTTGATGTAACATAAATAACTCCAGACAACCAGTTGACAAAATAGTTTCTTTTAATACAAACTTGAAAAATAAATTCTTAGCTCCAGGTGAGGCTACACCCAGAATACCCAGAATTACCAAAAACTTAAATATGCCATTTTGCAATGCCATTAATTCCCGATGTTAAATGTTTCCTAAAATAAAATAAAGCTGTTCGGACATTTTTCATTTCACCCCCTTATGTTTTACTCCATTTTAACTTTTTGTTTCTTAACAAAAACCCCTCCCTTTAGTTGTCGTTTTTCTATAACCAGAATTGAACTTTTGTCACTAGCAGAACTCCATACATTTAGCAAAGATTTACAGTTCTATACTTATACACAATGTCACACATGGACCTATGCTCTCACATACACCCGGTATTGGTCAAAGTTTTGGTTTCAGGCATGTTGACCCTATGGTACGATGCTGCTACGAAAATCCTCTTCTCCCCCTTTAAACAATAAAACCGACTCAGACCTGCTCGCTCAGCCGACATTTTCTCTGCCACGAGTTGCAGAACCACTCCTCAGTCTCGTTGGAGCCAGTGTCGCCATGTTGACACATTCATCTCAGATCAGCCGCAGTTTTTCTCCATGCTTTTCACTTTAACACACTTCTGCTGGTATCCTAAACACACAGTGTTTACGATGCCGAATCCATAGCACATGTTTCTCACTTATGTTTGATATACATAAGACCAACCTTGTAAATATTTTATAAATATTAAAGGGCCTAAAGTGCATGGTTTTTAACCAGGGGCTACATATGCTTTAGCAGGTGGATCAGCTGCTTAAGTTTGTATGCAGCTTTAGCAGCTCTTCAGTAATGGTAGTGTAGTGACTATTTGTCCAAAACTCAAATCCAAGAATCAAAACACTTAAGACTTCAAAGTGATCAAGGTCAAGGTGAGTTCAACTCAGGCACTTGATGCACCATGGGTTTCTGGCTTACGCAGTTTCAAAAATACCAAAAGTCAAAAATGCAGTTCTTTGTTGCTGTATTCCATAGTCAGGCAAACAAGTTACAGGATTCACAGGATTCTGCTGCTTCTCCTGCTCTGATTCCTGCACCTGTTCTCTGAGTGGTAGACTGACTGAAGTCACTGGTAGACTGAAGACTGATGACTGGTAAAAAAAACCATATGACCACCCATGTGTATAATGAGCTACTACGTATTTATACTGTGAAACACCCATGTCCCAAACTGAAATTAATTAACTAATTAAGTGAATTACTAGCCAAAAACTTATTCTAAATAACTAAAATTAAACAAAAATTCTGATTATAAATCAACTAGAAAATAAGCAAATAAAAATGAACTAATCTAAATTCTAAGATTTAAGTTAAAATAGAGAAATAACTCCTACCATGGTACCATAAGTATCATGATTGCACACTTGCCCATAGATAAAAAAAAAAAAAGAAAAAAATAGGGAAACAGGCCCTAGTGACCCAAATGCCAGACTAGCCCACTGGGAAATGTCCCAGGGTGACATTTCCATAAATACAATATTAAGATGATGAAGTGATCACTCTGTTTAAATTTTAAAACCTTTTGGCTAACGTTACTGTTTAAGAAAATGTTTTTCGTATTGACACCTTTAACATATTTTTTTACATTCACTCTCACAGACTATTAATCTCTGTCTTTTCAGGGATGACGGACTTTCCTCCCATACCTGTTTGTGACTTGGCAGACCATATAGAGAGACACAAGGCTAATGACAGTCTACTCTTTTCACAGGAATTTCAGGTACATTTCTGTTACCTAAATGATGTTTTATATGGACGCATACACGCATATAGCATTTCTTTCCATCTTCACAATGACTTTGTGAAGATAGAAATTAATGACTTCCATTAATTTTTTTTGTTCATTTCTATAGCCTAATCCTGACCATTACCCCTAACTCTAA
>NW_015115162.1:56580-61740 GCF_001443285.1 Poecilia latipinna | reverse complement strand
AATATTTATTTTGTGAATATAGGACCCACACTTAGCAGAAAAAATACCTGTGATAAAAATAGTAACTTATTTAAATTATTTTGAGAGTAATGCAAGTTTAATGTCCCTTAACCCCATACAAGAGAAATAAATCTGTCATGATTTGCCAGGATGTCATAGGGAAGTGGGTTTAATGATGAATAATCCACAACTGAACCGAAACCAACACAGGTTGCACAGGGGAAGACAGAGGGTGCAGCAAAACAGACAGCCATAAGAGCGACGCACATATGACGAGAACCTGACGAAGGACAGAAACAACAGGTGGGGTTAAATACGCTGGGAAGGTAATCGGGGAACTGGACACAGCTGGGAACAATCAACAGGGAAGACAGAGACTCACAGGGGAACAGAACTAAATAAACACAGAAAAAACTGAAAAGTAACACAGAAAACACAGATCGTCACAAAATCATTGATATTGTGAATAAAAGTAAAGCATCCACTGACTGTGATGATCTCGACATGAAAACAGAGGGTAATTGAGGGCATGTCTAAATCATGATATCTTAATTGAAAAATTAGAACATTATTGGAACTTTGAACTGAATGAGGAGTTATTTAAAGAGCAGAAAACAATTTGTAAAGATGGGAGATACTGAATCTGATTGTCTTGAGATTATGTGTCCGGTACCTCAAGGGTCAGTATGGAAACAGTTTTATTTAACTTTTATATAAACAACATAAGCAAAGTGTCTAATGAATTACAATTTGTGTTATTTGCTGACGACACAAACATTCTAGTCTCTGGTGAAAACTTACAACTTCTTTCCATAATCGGCTCAGAAATCAGTAAATTAAAGAAATGGTTTGACAATAATAAATTATCACTAAGTCTGGACAAGACTAAAATCATGGTTTTTGGAAAGTGTTACCAAAAACCTCACATTCAAGATCAGAGTATCCCCTTTGACTCTACAAAGGGTATACATGAATATGTTTTCTGTACAATAATTGATGACAAAATTAGTTCTAAATCTCATATTGAACATTTACAGAATAAACTGTGCAGAAACATATCAGTCCTGGCTAAAGCTAGACATATTCTGAATCTAATCACTTCATATTCTGGTGTGGGGAATTAATTACAAAAGTTCTTTACAACCTTTAGAATAATGTCAATTTTTATGAACCCACAAACCCATTATTCTTAAAATGTAGAATTCCTAAATTTGAAGATCTGGTGGAATTTAAAATTGGTCAAATTATGTTTATGGCATCAAAAAACTGCCATTTGAGCACACAGAGAGGATATAGATTAAGGGGTTACTCAAACTTAAGGATTTGTAGTACATGCACAACATGAAAGAGCTTTTGTATGTCAATTCATGGTGTAATATTACGGAACAAGTTAAATGAGGAGTTAATAGAAAGTACAAAATTTAATACAATTTAAGAGGAAATACAAGGATGTAATTTCCACAAGACATAGAAATATGGGTGAGAGCTAGCACAACTTATCTAAACATGTGTACATATGCAAGTCTTCCCATTTTTTGTGCTTCAGACTATTGATCCAGGACAGCAGCTCACCTGGGAGCATTCTAATCTTGAGATCAACAGATCTAAGAATCGCTATGCAAATGTTATTGCTTATGACCACTCCAGGGTCGTCCTCACACTGGTGAATGGTAAGAAACATGGTTTTAAATTTTAAAGCTTAAAGATATTAAAGTGTAAATATCTGCTTTCAACTGCATGACAGTGATAGAAATAGAAAGCAAGTCATTAAAAAAGTCAAAAGAAATTTTTAAACTATTGATGCTTCTTACAATGTGGTCCTTCCTATTTTCTCTTCCAGGAATTCCAGGGAGCAACTACATTAATGCCAACTATATAGATGGCTATAGGAAACAGAATGCTTATATCGCCACACAAGGGCCACTGCCAGAGACAATTTGTGATTTCTGGAGGATGGTGTGGGAGCAGAGGAGCTGCACAATTGTTATGATGACCCGTTTGGAGGAGAAGTCAAGGGTGAGCTTCTTGTGTTTTGATTTTAAGCAGAACAGTAACGTGCTTACATGCCGTTCTTTGACTTTTAAAACCCAAAGTACAGCATGTTCTTTGTGTTTTTTCTTCTTGTTTGTTTTTTTCCTCGTGTTCAGCATGTCATCAGTTATCCACAGGAAAACTATGTCCATTCAGTGCTTTTTGCCTGAATAAGTAGAACACATACAAGAGTTATTACATGGCCTTTATTAAATTTCAACAATCTTTCTCATTGTGTAATGTGTTTTGTGCAAAGCTCTAGACCAGGGTCACTAACTCCAGTCCTCGAGGGCTACCATCCTGTAACTTTTAGGAATTTCACAAATCAATAAGAAGATTTCATAAATGTTTTATTTATTCTGCTATTAGTGCAGAATAATTTAGTTAGGTTTGAAATGCCTGGGTGTTGTAGGTTTTAAAATACAACACATAAAAAAAAAATCAAGATAGTGAAAAATTAAGAGTAATCGCCCTTCAGCTATTTTCCGAATTAGAAGCTACATTCGGAAGCTAACTTCTGTTTCTCTTGTGGTGTAGCTATTGAAATGTTGGACATGTTGCAGAGAGTGGGGCATGAATAAAATTACCAGATTTTGCAACAAATCACTGGGATATTGTGTCTTTAGCTTAGCAACAACTGACTTAAATGCACTGCAAGCAACACAGTACAAATAGTTCTGCTTCTTCTTTTTATATAGATGTTTTGCAGTTTGCCATTGACTGTTTTTAAATGACAGTTGTTGATATAAGACAAAATGTGTGCTTGCTTTTCATTATCCTCTGTATGCAGGTTAAGTGTGACCAATACTGGCCTAGTCGTGGTACAGAGACATATGGAACGATTCAAGTGACCATACTGGAAACTTTGGAACTGGCAACTTATGTCACACGAATATTCAGCCTTTACAAGGTAAACGCATTTTATGTATTTTAAGTTTGAATATTTTGTCGTCTTTTCTTGACGAGGAGCATGACTTCCAAAAGTCACTTCATAAAAACGTCATTTCCAATAAAAAACAAATTAAAAATAAAAATGATTGGATATGGTTAAAGAATATTCAATTTGGTTTATATATATAGCACTAATTCACTAGTGTCATCTCAAGGCACCTTACAAAAAAGTAATTTCAATTCAATAACATGTACATTCCAATTGATCCTAATTATCAAACAGTACATTAAGCTGAGTTAATTATTCAAATTAGTTAGAAAAGTTTTTAATCTAAGGAAAGTCATTGATTTGTAGTATTCACTGCACAATTCCTGCACTGTTGTTCCATTTTTCACTGGAACAACAGTGCAGGGTTGTTCAATAGTACAATAATGACAACAGTACAACAGTACAATATTGTCATTAGGCTCAGACCTAATGACAATAGGCTCAGACCTATTGTCATTAGGCCTGAGCAGCAGAAAAGCCGAAAAGGGTCATGTGATAAAAAAACATTTTCAACCAAATCAGTATGTCTTGATTACAAACAGAATAACCTGGGTTTGCAACAAATTATCACTAAAACCCATTATGCTGTTACTGTAGAGTATATTGTACATTTCTATAAACTTCATGTGTGCAATATTCAAATAAATGTAGACTTAGAACAAGCTAAGTCTCCTTTTTAACTTGACATCAAAAGCGAATATCTCTGTGCTGTAAACAGAATGAATCATCTGAGAAACGAGAAGTGCAACAGTTGCAGTTTCTGGCCTGGCCTGATCATGGAGTGCCTGAGCAACCTACCACAGCACTGGCCTTTCTTCATAGAGCTAGAGCATATAATTCACCAGATGCTGGTCCTATGGTGGTTCATTGCAGGTAAGCTAATTTTTTCTTCATCAGTGAAGTTTTGAACACTAATTCTTGTTGAAATATCTGAATTTCCTCAATTTCTTTTGTTCTTTGTAACCTGCTCCATGTTCTGTATTAGTTTATGTGTTTCCAATCACAAATGACTCATGTTAGCCTGACTATAAGTCAGTGTGACCCAGGACAGCCAATCGCTACAATGTAACTATGACGATAACTACAGTGCAGGGCATTCTCTGCTTTTAGGGTTAATGGAGGTGTTGTTGGCTGTCATGGCAGCAGGTCTGCGTACTGACAGAGAGAGTTTATATCTCTCTTGGTACTCTTGATATACATATGTATATATATAAAATAAAGTAAAATTCCCTTCTCACCCTCCGCGGGTGGTCTCTTTCATCCTCTGAGCGCGGGTCCTCTACCAGAGGCCTGGGAGCTTGAGGGTTCTCCTCCAGTATCTTGGCTGTGCATAGAACTGCACATTTCTGGACTGAGATGTCTGATGTTGTTCCTGGGATCTGTTTGAGCCACTGCTCCAGTTTGGGGATGACTGCCCCGAGGGCCCCGATGACCACAGGCACCACTAGAGAAGTGTGGTCAGATGGTTACAAAGAGAGGGAAGGTCATCCACACAGAAGAGGTCTCACTCCCAGAAGGAACAATAGCAAACATTGAGGACAGTTACAAGTACCTGGGAATACCACAAGCAAATGGCAACCTCGATGAGGTCACAAGGAAAGGAGCCACAGCCAAATACCTCCAACGAATAAGGCAAGTCCTGAGAAGCCAGCTCAATGGCAAGAACAAGATCCATACGGATCCATACGGATCTTGCCAGGACTTGCCTTAATGCAATAAACAGCTATGCCTTACCAGTAATCAGATACCCTGCAGGAATAATTAGCTGGCCAATGGAAGAGATGAAGGCCACGGATGTTAAGACTCGGAAGCTACTAACCATGCATGGAGGGTTCCACCCCAAATCCAGCACCCTGAGACTGTACACGAGCCGTAAGGAAGGAGGCAGAGGACTAGTGAGTGTGAGAGCCACTGTCCAGGATGAAACATCCAAGATCCATAAATACATCAAGGACAAAGCCTCAACAGACGATGTGCTCAGCGAATGTCTCAGACAATGGGGAACAGAGGACGAGGTGCTGGAGGTACCATCATGGGAGGACAAGCCCCTACATGGGATGTACCACCGACAAATAACTGAAGTGGCTGATATCAGGAAATCCTACCAATGGCTGGAGAAAGCTGGAAAAATAAGGAGCATGAGAAACTGGAGAAATACCAGGGCCTCAGAGAGGAACTGGAGAAGGCCT
>NW_015115162.1:43459-53521 GCF_001443285.1 Poecilia latipinna | reverse complement strand
CCCCTACATGGGATGTACCACCGACAAAGGACAGCACAGAGGCCCTCATCCTGGCTGCACAGGAACAGGCCCTAAACACCAGAGCAATAGAGGCTCAGATCTACCACACCAGACAAGACCCAAGGTGTAGGTTGTGGAAGGGTATATATATGGGGTGTAGCGATACAATAATCTCACATTACGATATGATATTCTGATCACAATACGATATGTATCACAATATTTGGCAAACGATATAATTCGATACAATTTAATGCATTTTTACAATTTTCTGACAGATTTTAGAAGGACAGAGTGAGTTTAGTGACATTTTGTGTTCCATAGACTTGAATTTAATTAACTGAAAACTGATTAAAAGCACCACACAATACCTGACTCTGATTGGACATATTCTAACAGTCTACAGCTGGACAAAATGAATCAAAGATGCAATGAGAAATTTTGTTTCTGTCATTTAATTCATGTGGATTTGACAAAAAAAATCAAAGTTTCAACAGTGGTCCAGGAGCTGAGTGAGGAGATTATCAGCCTCTGTAGGCACTCAATATGCAAATGTTTTCTCCTGGACATACTGTGGCTGCATTTTGGAGTAAAAAAGTCTTTAAAAGGCTTTTCTACCTTGGCTCCCGGAGTTAGCCTTGGCTGTAAGCTGTTTACCACTAGCTGCTGGGGTAGTGACTCCGCATCACCCCGTAGTGATCGACTCCTTGCAGCTGCGCAGCACCGCCATTCCCCTGCTTGGATCTCTGAGTATCTGCCTCTCAGACTGCCAGGATCTCATCGTACTCAGTTTCTGATACTCTTTGTCAGTTGCTAATAAGAATGATTAATCAGCCATTGTCATCATGGCAATCCTCACTGTGCCGCAGACTCCGGCTGCGGGTTTCCCCTCTTCGTCTTCCTGCTCAGAACACAACGCCGCTGCTGTGCACCCGCTTCGGATATTATCAGCCAATGTGCTGCGTGTTCATTCCTCAAGTTATCCTTTACATACAGAACAGAAACCATTAAGTTAACAAATTACAAAGTGCATGGCAGCAGTCGAACTTTGCATTAATTTTGCAATCTCACTGCTTTTGCCGCTACTCCGTTCTGCTTCTCGTTCACGGTTACTTGCGCAACTTTACTTAATCTCTCAGCAACAAAATACAGCCCATCGTTATTTATTGATTTGAGATAAACACAGGAATCTAATGTTGTGTTTCGGTTTTTTGCGTTTGGAAGCTAATTCCCTTTCACATAACCGGAAAAGCCGGGGAATGGCGGTGCTTTGACATTTCTCTGACGGCAGAAAAACCTAATTTTAGCATAACTCCAGTTTTTCTTGGCCTATGTTGAAGAAGATTTTAGGTTATAATATTTCTTAAGTAAACTCTCTGGGTCAATCTTCTTCAATCCCAGTGTAGCGGCTCCTACACACCAGGAGCCGCGTGTAGCCACACAGAAAACAACAATGAGTGTTGACGTCACAGAATTACAGAGTTTAATCCAATAGAAGAACATATGAAATTACAATAGAAACTGCTGAATAACAGAGACATACATTCATTTACCTGAGACAAATGGAAAAGAAGAAGGAAGAAAGAAAGGAAAGCAAAGACGTCTTTGATGAATTGCAAGAGCAAATTTGATTAGTTACTCCTGTGTAGAAAGTTTTATAGTAAAGGCGTATTCTTGTCTTTAATTTATTCAAATAAGGCGTACCTTTGCTCATCCAACCAGAAGCTGTTTCTGACCCTTTTAAAACTCCTACCAAGTGACGATCTAAGACCATTTGTGCCCATTGTTTAAACAAAGTGAGAGCAGAGACTCTCCTGAACTCCTGCTGTTTTATGGCTTTTCACAAATGAGTGTGAAAAGCTGGAACTTCTCCTGATTGTTTCCCACACAGATAAAGGGCAGTTCAAAAGATCTAGCAAACCATCTGCTAGGCCAGAATAAGTTACTAATTTCAAAACTATAATTAGGCTATTTCAATCAAGACATGTTAAGCTTTAAAACTAGCATACTTTAAATTTATTTTCTTAACACCTATTAACACAATTTAAAAACTGTTGTGTAGTTTATAATGTGCTCTTTAAGCACAAGTTGAAAGTCAGACTGGGGGAGGCAGAGTCTTGCTGCTACGGCGTAACAAACCAGACATGTTAAAAAGACGCTATAAGGCTATGGACCACTATGGTCTAACGTATGGATACTCGCGGATGTGAAATCGATACATCCCGAGGGTGGAAAACATCGATGTGTATCGTAGAATCGATATAGTTATACAGCCCTAATATATATATTATTCCAATTGTTAATTTTTCTTAAAATAGAAACAAGCAATGCTTAACCTGGCAGGGGGCTTAGTAAAGCATGGTGGGCCGCCAAGCTTATAATACACAGGGGGAAACCTTGAGTTCTTGGTGCAGTGCCAACGCTGCACCAGTTCCATAGGCAATGGGGGGGAACTAGATTTTCAGTTAGTTTGGATTGTTTGACACAGTATAGTGTGAATTCGAACTGCAGCTGCTGAAAATGTAACAAATGTTACAATTTTGGTCCTCAATCGAACCGAGTGGACTGAAGACGGTACAGTGAAGCATCTTCACTGTAGACAGAAATACAGAGCAGACTGTACTTCTTGAGGAACCTGAGATCTTTCAAGGATTGCAGCAAGGTGCTGCAGATCAGTTGTTGAGAGCATCATCTTTTCATCCTTCATCTGTTGGGGCAGTAGCATCAGAGTCAAAGGCTCCACAGCCTGATAAAGATTGGTTCTGTTCTGGGGACGACTTTGGAACCTCTGGAAATGATAATGCAAAGAAGGGTTCTTCATAAAATCAAGAAATTTATGGACAATCCTGACCTTCCTCTTCATGAGACTATCTTGAAAAAGATGAGCATCTTCAGTCAGATTCTTCTTTAGGTTCAGTGTGGTACAGACCACTTGTGGAGATCTTTCCTGCCGACTGCCATCTTCAATGACTCTGAAGAATCTTGATAAGCTACAACAAGGGTGTCCAAAGTTGGTCCTCGAGGCCCGATATCCTGCATGTTTTAGTTCTCTCCTTGGTTTAACGCAGCTGGATCAAATGATGGCTCATTAGAGACCTAAGGAGAACATTGACATGCTGAAAAGATTGCTACTACCACCAGGGAGAGAAACTAAAACATGCAGGATGCCGGCCCTCGAGGACCGACTTTGGGCACCCCTGAGCTACAACATCATTTAGTTTATCTTTGGGATTAATAAAGTATTTTTGAATTTGAAATCAGACCCGGGAATCCATTCTTTGTGTCCTGCCGAGGATCTGCAGAGGAATTTTTTACTTGACATCACATGCTTCCAGCTTCCGGCTTGCTACGTCAGAGAGCACACAGGAGTAGAAATACTTTTTATTATCGGTTTGTTTTTTGTTGCCAGCCCGTGGTGATAGCTATTAGCTTGATGGTGATGTGATCAGGAACAGGCAAGGGATTACACATTCTCGGGTTTAGGTTAAATCGTTCCTGTGAGGGACGCAATGCTGGCGGAAAAGTGGCAGCAGTGGTGGCTACGTCAGGATCTGGAAAGATACTGCCATCTTTCAAACGGGAAGGGGAACTGGTTTGAACAGTGGACCTAACAGGTCACGTCAGTCAGGGTCAGAGCGTGGCATTAAGGGAGGGGCCAAGAGAGAGTAGAATCAAGTGCAATCAAATCAAATCAATCAAATGTTATTTGTATAGCACATTTCAGGAGCAAGGCATTTCAAAGGGCTTTACATCACAACAAACACAAAAACACAAAGTCATGCAACATATAATCAACAATCAAAACATTACATTTAGTCACGTGCCGTCATTAAATTCTTAATTGATTACATTTCAAATACAACTCTAAACAGGTGGGTTTTTAGTTGAGATTTAAAGGCTATCTGTGTTTCAGCTGTTTTTGTTGTGTTCTGTGTTTTCTGTGTAGTTATTTTTGAGGTTTTCTGTGTTTAGTCCTGTCCCAGTTCTGTCTTCCCCGTTGATTGCTTCCCAGGTGCGTCTCATTCCTTGATTACCCTCCCTGTGTATTTAAATCCACCTGTTGTCTGTCTCTTGTTGGATCCTCGTCGTGTGGCACTGGCAGACGTCATATGTCGTCTGCCAGTGCCTTGTGTTCCCTGTGCTGTCCTGCTGGATTTATTATTAAATTCTTCATAATCACCTTCGTCTGGGTTCCCGCGTTCTACTTCACCACCACCAACCACACCAAATCATGATAGAAGGATCCAACCAGTAATGGTGAGGATCGCAACAGAGTGCAATATGGACCCAGCGGACCGTTGTTACCTGATGAGGGAAATCAGGAAATACGACAATGAAATGGCCAAGCCCTACGTGCCGTTCAGCAGGCTCAACGCAACCACACGTATGGCAATCCTGCTGGACAGGTGGATCACGCTCCTTCCTCGGCTGGGCTTGGTAGAATTCTACAGAGAGGTAGAGCAGGAATGGCAGGCAGTGGTGGCGGTGCTGGCTGCTAGATCTATGCCAGCACCACCGGCTCCAGCATCTGCCACAATCTGTCCGTCTCCTGCTGCACTTACCTGCTCGCCCGAGTCCTCCGCCGTCGCGGCGTCAACGCCGTCCGAGCTCCCAGCCTCAGCCTCTTCCAGAGCCCGCTCCGCCCCAGCCTCAGCCTCAGCCTCTTCCAGAGCCCGCTCCTCCCGAGTCTCCGCCCCCAGAGCCTGCACCTGGCCATATGGAGTTCAGGAACCACCCACCGCGGCTCCTGCTCCACCTCCTGTGCCATGGTCGGCCCCCGGATTGTTTGCGGCAGGTCCTGCCCTGACCGCTTTTTGTGTTCAGAGTTTTCCGTTTGGACGGAGTTATTCTTTTTCTGTGGACTCTGGCCCTCCACCGTCGCCCCTCCGCCCACCCTGATGGGTTGTTTTTTGTTGTGTTTTTTGGGGCATCTGGTAGCTGCCCTTGAGGAGGGGGTACTGTTGTTTTCTGTGTAGTTATTTTTGAGGTTTTCTGTATTTAGTCCTGCCCCAGTTCTGTCTTCCCCGTTGATTGCTTCCCAGGTGTGTCTCATTCCTTGATTACCCTCCCTGTGTATTTAAGTCCACCTGTTGTCTTTGTCTCTTGTTGGATCCTCGTTGTGTCGTCATATGTCGTCTGCCAGTGCCTTGTGTTCCCTGTTTTCCCTGTGCTGTCCTGCTGGATTTATTATTAAATCCTTCATAATCACCTTGGTCTGGGTTCCCGCATTCTACTTCACCACCAACCACACCAAATCATGACAGTTTTACAGTTTTTTGGAAGTTTGTTCCAAATTTGTGGGCCAAGAAGCTGAATGCTGCTTCTCCTTATTTGGTTCTGGGGATACAAAGCAGACCAGAGCCAGAGGACCTGAGGGGCCCCACTAGAGACAAAGGTGTAGCAAAATGGATGGAATGGTGGATATTGGATTGATGGATGGATTTATGGATGGACCCATAAAATTATATGTAGCATCATCACAGTACCATGTAAATATATGTGCTTGAAGACCAAGGTTTGTGTCAAAGGATGTTGTTGGTGAGTCCAAAATACCTCTGAAATCATTCAAATTAGTTTAGACTAATTGACAACCTTGGTATGTTTGCCAAATAACCGTTTTCACAATGCAAAGGACAAAACATTATTTTCAGAAAGTAGTGTTTTATTATTTTTGACTGAATTAGAATTTCCCTCAGATCCACAACTTTTCCATTAAGAAATAGACATACATGTGTTGTACAATTAAGGTGAGACATAAGTAATTTTAGCAACTGGTCAAATATAGAAGATGCTTTTTGTATTCTAATGTAAACCTTAGATTTACATTAGGATTTATTTGTTAATTAAATGTTTGCTAAATAATCTGCTAATCATATACACAATGTTAAAATGTCACATTTTCCCTCAGGGGATTTCTATTGTGGTCAAGTATCATACCAGTGTCATTTTCTCTTTTTTTTTTTTTCTTTCTTTTTGTATGCCAACAGTGCTGGTGTTGGGCGCACAGGCTGCTTTATTGCTATTGATGCTATGCTCGAGAGGATGAAATACGAAAAGTCTGTCGACATATATGGTTATGTGACATGCATGCGAGCTCAGAGAAACTACATGGTACAAACAGAGGATCAGTACATATTTATACATGAAGCACTTCTGGAAGCTGCAACATGTGGCAAAACAGAAGTCCCGGCCCGCAGTCTGTACACCCATCTCCAGAAACTCATTCAAATTGTTCCTGGAGAGAATGTTACTGCCATGGAACAAGAGTTTAAGGTTAGTTCATTTTGCTTTATGATGCTTAAAAAACATAATCAGGTACTTTCAAAAATTAAAGGTACAATGTCTTAATGTTTTAATGCCATTTCAAATACTATTCAATTCAATTTAGTTCAGCTTATTTATATAGCACCAATTCATAAATTTAATCTGAATCCACTTTACAAAAAGTGTAAATTTTCCATTTGAACCTAAACAGTAAAGTATGCTAAATTAATTATTCAAAGTGAGAGAAAACAAGAGAGAAAGACAGAGACTAAGCAGAAAACTTGGAAAACAAAGAATAACTGGGCATAAGGAACATAATTAAACTAGGACAGCTAAGAAAGGATTTAACATAGATGAAGCAGAAACAAGGCTGATAGGCAAATAAGGAACACATATTAATAATAATCAAACAAACCCCAAACAACTCAGGACCCTGACAGTATTTTGTGAACTTCCTGATAGTAAAGAATTACAAAAGGCCATCCTTGAAGTAATAAATGCATGGACTAGTTTTTCAGCATCACTCCTGGACAGGATATTTACAATTTTGAGCAAGATGAAAGAAGGAAATCTTATAAATGTTTAATATGAGATTTAAATGACATATCCTTTTCAAGAATAACAGAGATTCTTTACTTTATTATCGGAAGCCAGTTCAGTGCCATCCAGATCATGGATGGCATTGAACTGCCATACAGGTGCTTTTTCAGAAATTGCGGTCCAAAAACAACAACTTATGTCTTCTCAGAATTTAAAAGAAAAAAGTTCAGGCATCCAGATTTTAATGTCCTCAAGACATGCTGTCTGATGATTATTTCAAGTAGTAAAGAGAGATAAGTGTGAAGATGATTTATGGTTCACATGAACAAACTGGAATCTGTTGGACAGACAGGATTTAAACTAGCCTAGTGCTGTTCCCTTGGTACTTACATGTTCTAGCCATTCTAAGAGAATATTGTGGTTACTGTGTCAAAAGCAGCAAAATCAGATATCTACCAGCAGAGACCTTCCTAGCCTATTTGGCTTTATGGGTAAACCACTTTGCGACTCGTCAAACAGGTCATTACTGCTTAAGTGCTCACATTCTTGATTATCAAATATTATCTCGAAAACTTTAGATAAACTTTATAGATCTGCAATCAATAAAGGCATCTTATTAAATAAAGGTTTGATTACCTTAAAAGCTTGTAGAACAGGTTTATGCATTAGATCAATTATATCTAAAATATGAGCACTTATAAAAAACCCACTTTTTAAAATAAATTAGTTGGGAGAGGGTCCAACATGCAAGTTGAATGTTTGGAAGAAGTAATATGTGGCAATTTATTACAGTTATTTCAGAAACAATATGTTTATTTTAATTACCCTGATAAACAAATTACAGGGCATTATGGGAATGCCTTGTAATTTATACTATATAACTACAAATTAATTAGTGGACTTTAAATGACAGAGTTATCAAAAGACTAAAAGTACATAAGCTTATTGCAAAAATAAAAATATAGAAACATTACATTGTGTGATGGACCAAGTAGTCAAAGGAAAGCAAGGCAAAGGTTAAATTAAAAAAACAAATTGTTTTTTATTTAAACTAAAACTAAAACTTGGGTAAATAAGGAAAAATGACAGAACCTAACTGAAGCTAACAGAAAAATCCCATTGCCCCCCTCTTGATGAGTAGTGGTATGAACCAATTTGCAGTCTCAGTAGGCTTGCTCCACCCCTTCTCCACCTCTTTGTTCTCCTGAAGGACTGGAGCAGCCGGCACCGAGGTAACTCAAAAAAACAAAGGTTAAATCAAGCAAAACATAACAGTGTGAACTAAAATATAGTGTTATGATGTGCTGCCTTCCAAACAAAACCCAGTTATTCTTTAAGTTAAATCCTAGACTTAAAGAAACCCAAATATAAATGTGGTGAGACTGACTGAACTATTGTGTGTGGTGTGATTGGATGTTGCCACATTTGTGTGGCTATAACTGCAGCCATCACACAATCTCTGTTCTGTAAAGAGCAGAGGCAGGTAGTGGCAGTTGAAAGGTTTCACGTTTGAGAAGCTACAGTGTCTAACCCTTTAACTCCTTCTGCTTCTCCAGAGGCTGACTTTGAATGGAAGTCTTAAAACATCCACTCAGAGATGCATCAGCGCCAAACTACCATGGAACACATTCAAGAACCGTCTAGCAAACATTATGCCTTTCGAATTTAATCGTGTCTGTCTGCAGCCAATCAGAGCCATAGAGGGGTCTGATTATATTAATGCCAGTTTCATTGATGGATACAGGTGAGTCCACATAAACCAAAATGTTTTTTGCTCAGTCTAAACTAAGGGATCATTCCTGGTAGCTAATGCTAAACACATAGTCCAACAGGTGGGTTCCATTATGCAACACAATATGTCGGTACATGTTTTGAAGTTTATATGCTCACATAATATAAATCCAGGTAGCAAAATATGAGTGAATCAACTTTGAAATATTGTTAGGCAGAAATATTGAATCCATGTTGAAGCCTGACATTGAAATATTGAAAGCAGTTGGTGATTTATATGTTGAATTAACGTTAAAGTGTCAACCCTAACCGACACTATATCCTTGTTGGTTCGACCATAATCTGTCATGAGGTGTGAGGTTGTTGATGGTGAGGAGAGACGCTGAGACCCAGGTTATGGTGATGATGATGGTTTAATGAAGAGATAAAGCACACAAACAGTCCAAGGCAGGCAGCACGGCAGGAACAAGCACGCAGCTAAATACCGGTAGCAACTGTCAAAACGTACTAGACGGGACAAACCCAAACCAGGACTTAACAGTTCTACTGGCGAGTGAGACGGAAACATACACAAACGACGAGGACCCGACGAGGAACACAGACAACGGGAGGGTTTAAATACACACGGGGTAATCAAGGGAATGAGACACACCTGGGGAGCAATCAACGGGGAGGACAGGACAGAGACTCACAGGGAAACAGGACTGAACACAGAAAACTCAAAAATAAACACAAAAACACGGATCGTGACATAATCTAGCGTTGGATCTACATGCAAATTTTAGTTTATGTTGACTCAATCTTAGAAATCAATATTGATTCAACTATCATCTATATTTGGATCTACATGCACATTTGTGTTGATTTCATATTGAATCAAAGTTAAGGAATCATTGTTGTTTAATGTACAATCAATAGTGATTCCATAACATACCATTAAAAGTTTCTTCAACTGGTGTTAAAGATACAATTTTGTTCACAGACAATGCTTGTAGTAATATTCCAAAAATCTGTGTACACAAACTTAAAAATGACAACATGGCTTTAATATTACATTTTATTTAGGAAAACAGGCACAGATCTGTAAACATATTTGACTCCTTTTTGACTAACAGAACAACAGTCTATTCTTCATGGGAAAAAAAAATGAAGTTCCATGAGGTTAAACCTTGTACTGTATGAACCAGGGAAATAGTTTGTGTTAGAGTAAGCCAAGTTTGACTCTGGTTGGCATCACTTTGGTTCCTTGGGATGCCTCCCACCTGCTCTGGTGCAGGAGTCACTTCTTGACACGGGGCTATGGGAGCTTGAGCACCTGCCCTTTTTGCTCCTTGCCCCAAAGTGCCCTTTTGGTCAATTTTTTTTTTTTGGTATTATTATTTCCCAAGCCCTCTTCTGACGCATAATAACATAGTAAAATTATTATTTTTTTGTTGAGGTTTTCTTGTACAACATAATAAGCTGGTCACCTTGTTACCTTTGACCTTTTGCCCGTGACGCACGACGCAGTTGCCTCTCGTGCAGTGA
>NW_015115162.1:39033-39941 GCF_001443285.1 Poecilia latipinna | reverse complement strand
TTATTATTATTATTATTATTATTATTATTTTGTACAACATAATAAGCCTTCCGGTCACCTTGTTACCTTTGACCTTTTGCCCGTGACGCACGACGCAGTTGCCTCTCGCGCAGTGAGATAAGGCGGCTAACTGGAGCTCAACATAGCGAACGTTTCAGATCTGTTTTTGGTGAATTAAAAAAAAATGTTTTTGGTGAATAAAGTGGAGTAGACTTGCTACTTGTCAGATGAAGGAAAACGTTGAAGTATCGTTTCTGCTTCAGCATGGAGTCGCGGTTTAAGCAGAGAGGTAATGAAATACAACAGACACTGACAGGCCTCTGCGTCCGCCATTCTCTGAAGAACTACTGAGCGGGAGGAGACAGCCAGGTGAGGAAAAACTGTTCTTATCTTTCGATTCAGTATTTTTATCATACAGACATTAAGCTGTTGTTGTTGTGCTATTAGCTAGCTGCTAGCTAACGACTTTGCTAGCAAAGCTAGATAACTAAAAAGCTTCTTCCCTGTATCGTTAATGATAGCAGTCATTCTTTAGTATTGCTTATGCAATAGGGGCACATCGCCTGTCCAAAACCGATCATCTCCATAATGGATATATGACCGATCTTCTAATTTCCTTTGCTGCATAATGTACATTGCATTTATTCTAGCGTTAGGTAAATGTGTCTTGAAGGAGAAAAGCACTTAAATAAAAGTCCAACAAGGATATTCATGTAGAATTAAAAATAACTCACCCTGAACTACCATGATAGATATAATGTATGTAATAAAAGTGTGTCATTAATGGAGGGGAAAAATCTCCATCCAGACTTTAAGTAAGTTTAGGGTCTGGTTCGCAGAGTATGCAGTTAAATTTTTTCCCCCCAATTATTCAATGATTTTTTTTTTTTTTTTACCTCGGTTAAGTA
>NW_015115162.1:26221-34189 GCF_001443285.1 Poecilia latipinna | reverse complement strand
AATATTCTGTCCTACAATGCGGTTAGATGTGCCATTTTTTTTTTGAGCACCTGCACTTTTAGTGGTCTCTGCACGGCCCTGGATGAAGGTGCCAGTTTGACCCTGTTACAAAGACAATAAGAAACATTTGAAAAGTTTTGAAACACATTGAAAAATTAAATCATGTTATTTAGCTCTCAGACCTAGTTGTAGGTCTGAAATCAGACACCGAAACCATATAGTTCCACATGTATGCTTGCAGTTACATTAATAAGGAGACACTAATGAATATTCATGAACAGAGGGGCCTGCAGAATATTATCGGAGGGTACGCGCAATACCTTGCACAACCACATTCCCAACACCATATGTGCATTGTGTGTATGTCGCAACAAAACAGCGCACACATACACCACACAAATACTCAGACATACTCCACAAAAAACAGTAGATCTAATCCGTGTTTTTTTTCTTACAAATTATACTAACTAATAAAGACAGGAAAGTAAAGCCTATCCGTGTGATCCACAGGTGGAGGATGGAGATTCCCAGGTTCAGGTGGTGTGTCAGACTTCCGGAGGAGGAGGAGGGGAAACAACAATATTTGTTTAATTTCTACTATTTTTGGCAAAATTTCGACTAGATTTAACTGTTTAACCCTCCTGCAGTCTTGCAACACTCAGGAAGAACGCGGAAGATGTCATGGTCAGCCAACCAAAACAATTACTGTTAAGACTGGTGACTCAGAACCACGCACACAGTAAAAAGCTCAAGTGGCGTTCATTTGACTCCTCTTGGAACTACGGGAGGATTAAAACTCTACTAATTAATTTTTAGTGATCTTCAGTTGTCACATTTAGAGTACAGAAAGAGCGCCAAACCACCAATAAGCAAAAGTGAGCTGGCCAATAACATTAACATTTAGGACATACATGTGGCACCCTACACAGACATATGTGGGCTACCAACAGGATGTTTTGACACAAAATACAATTTTTGTCTCCACAATTTGTTAACGGTAAACAGGGTTAGATAATAAAAAAATCTAGTAATTTTTTTTCTTACTTAAAGAAAAATCTCAAGGTATGCACAGTGCGTACAGCTGTACATCTGCAGGTGCTACTGTTCATGAATATTAATGTTGACATATACAGTATAATCACAAGCTGCAGTATAGGTGCAAAACAATGCAGCTATTTTTCAATAAACACAGTTAAGATAAAAGTAATATTGCCAAAGTTACTGAAAAAGTGCTCAGAGTAGAATTAAATTCTGGTGGACAGTTGAAAAGGGGCAACTGTCCTAACCCTAACCCACTCATGCAAAAGGGGTGAGGTGGACCGCACCACTGCTTGTGACTTGTAGATGTTTTTGTGTCAACACATTATATACAGTCAGTAATGATATTTACAGATGAGTAAGAAAATGTACACAAAGGAATCACAACCCATTGTCCTCAACATATGGCGCTTAATGTAAAACATGATAAACACCTGCCCAATAATAAAATTCTCTCAGTCAGAGATCAAAGAGGAGAATGAGAGGCGGAATGGATGCAACAAATTGCATATATTGTTTCAGCATTGATTACCATCCATCCATCCATCGTCTTCTGCTTATCTGGGGTCGGGTCGCGGCTTCAGAAGGGAGGCCTAGACTTCCCTCTCCCCAGCCACTTGTTCCAGCTAACCCAGCCGAGAAACATAGTCCCTCCAGCGTATCCTGGGTCTTCCTCGGGGCCTCCTCCTGGTGGGATGTGCTCGGAACACCTCACCAGGGAGGCGTCCAGGAGGCATCCTGACCAGATGCCCGAGCCACCTCAAGCCACCCTCTCTGAGGGTAGGAACGTAGATCGACCGGTAAATCGAGAGCTTCACTTTTAGACTCAGCTCTCTCTTCACCACAACGGACTGGTACAGCATCCACTTCACTGCAGATGCTGCTCCAATCCATCTGTCGATCTCCCGCCCCCTTCTTGATTGATCTTGATTACCAGTGTTTCCCAATCCTGGTCCTTAAGGCACACTGACCTGAATGTTTTAGATGTTCCCCTACTTCAACACACATCATTCAGATGATTGCAATTCAGCAAAACCCTGTTAATCAGCCACCAATTTAAATCTTGTGTGCTGAAGCAGGGGAATGCCTAAAACTTGAAGTTGCATTGAAAGTCCACTAAAAATGCCAACTTTGCATTAAATTGTCATTATTTACAAAATAATGCAAAGTTGGCACTTTTAGTGGACTCAGTGCAACTTTTAGAGCAACTTTGCATTAAAAGTGTCATTATTCACTGAATGACACTTCATGACAACTGTCATAAACATTAATAAAGAGTTCTTGATGCTCATGACAGCTGTTATGTCATGTTTATGACAGTGTCATGTCAGTTTTATGCACACCCCTTCAAATAAAGTGTTACCCAACATGGATTCAATGACATTTTTTAACTTTGGTTAATTGGCTAGAATGGGATGATTGTTTGATGGTTGATCCACCATCACTTATTGACTTTAACCAAAAATCAACCTTTTTAACCGTAATTCAACATTCAATTAACATCTCTTGCTAACTGCTTTAAAAGAAACAGAAAATAAATGTATTGTCCCACATTGTTTAAATTCCAGTGTAATGCTACACACACCTGCTGGCAATCAAAGCCAGAAGGTTCACACGAAGTCAGAAGAATGAACTACTGTACAGAAAGGGAAGAATTTCAACATAAATTCTGAGCACTTATTAAAAATAGCAAAAGACAGCAAACAAGTGGCCAAAACTTGTTTGCACATAAAAATGTGCTATGTGCTTCGGGCACATTATGATAATTTTTTTCTATGTATTCTTTGTTTTTTTATAGACTTTAGTTGAATGACCTTTTGTTAAAATATTTTGGAGTTTAGATAATTTCTTATTTTTGGTAATTAATTCGATTACGTTAATTTGTGGCGGTGTTGGTCCGCCTGTAAATAGGCTGGATTTCGACATGTTAGGGAGATCCGCCCTTCCACTCCCTTCCGCTTGCTCCACCACCACTGGTGGTCTTGACGTCTTGACGCGGTGCGCGCACGTCCAGTCGCTGTAGGCCGCAGCTGACGTCTCCAGCCTGCCATGCGTTATTTCTGTTAGCCTTTGTTTGTTTGCTATTCGATAAAAGACGGACAGCCAGTGTAAAGAGGCCAGTGTAGGCCTTATATGGTCATGCTTCCTGGTTCCTGTAAGAAGCCGTGCTGCTGCGTTCTGGATCATTTGAAGTAGCTGCATCTGTGATTTAGCCATGCCTCTACATAATGAATTGCAATAATCCAAACGAGTTGTAATGAAGGCATGGATAAGTCCTTCAAAGTCCTTAAAACAAAAATAAGATTTAACTTTTGCTAAAATCCGCAGGTGATAAAAAATTTATTTAACGACAAAGCTAATTTGTTTATCTAGCTTTAAAGAGCTATCAAAAGTGAAACCAAGATTAATAGCAGAGGTCTGACAAAACCGAGCTAAAGAACCAACAATCAGATCTGGATTTGTAGTCTGAAGTCTGTGACCAAATAATATTAGTATAACATTAATAAAACAGACTTAGTCCTTTCAGTATTTCAGTCACCTACAGGTTGAACTGACAGGAAGAGTAACAAACTAACTGCATAAAGGTACATCCAGACTAAAGCAAATGTAAAAATACAATTTAAACTGGTTTGTTTGCTGTATAGATCACATCAGTGGTGCAGCTGATCCCAGTTAGAAGCAACCAAAGAAAAATAAAATCTCTCTGTTTTTTAAATCTGTGCAGGCACCAAAAAGCATACATTGCCGCTCAGGGACCACTGGCACAAACTACTGAGGACTTGTGGAGAATGTTGTGGGAACACAACTCCACAATTGTAATCATGTTAACCAAACTGCGCGAGATGGGACAGGTAAATCACAACTATCATGTCCATAAGGTAGAAGGGAGAAACATTGTACCCTTGCATGATTCCAAAGTGACAAAAGGTCTAGATCTAGAAATACTACACTTTCAAGGTGCTAATTCAGGGTAAAATCATCAGTAGTACCCAGGGAAAACAAAATGGCCACATTAACTTCTGTAATGTGAGGGTTTCTTACTCCTCTCATTATTACTAATTTCTGTATTTTTCCTTTTGATTGTGTAGGAAAAGTGCCATCAGTACTGGCCAGTGGCGCGTTCTACTCGATACCAGTACTTGGTTGTTGATCCAGTGGCTCAGTACAACATGCCTCAGTACATACTGAGAGAATTTAAAGTCACAGACGCCAGAGTAAGCCCTCACCGATAATTTTTTTTTCTTTGATGAAGCAACAGTGGAAAGTCACAGAAATCAGAACCATGTAGTTTGGTTTATAATTCAATAATTATAATTTCTAAAGTACAGTTTGACCAATATCCAATTCATTTCTTTGCATTTTGACATGAGTTTAAAATTCACCCAAGAATTTTAAGTGGTTCACATTCTTAAGAATGTAAAACACATTTATAAGTGTGACATTATTTTAACATTTGTTTCAACTATGTTTTTAACACAAACATAGTAATTCCCTGTGTTTAGGAACTGTGGAATGATTGATATTAATTTTATGGTTAACTCTAAAGCAATTTTCTCATATGATAGTCAGTGTTGTCATCCTCAGTATTATCATTAATTTTTTTTCAGTACACGTTTTAAATATTAATTCTAAATAAAAGTGGTCCTAAAACTGATTTTTGTAGCACTCCTAATGTAGCTTTTTCAAAATGGAGCAAGTACCCACCTCACACATGACACATGTGTGAGATATCTGGGTGAGAGATCTCACATATAATGTGTTTATCATTTAAGAAAGATTTATTCCACTTTTTTATCTGCATAAAACATCATTCTGTAATTTGCAAACTGTTAGATATTTAAGAATGTTCCACAACCAATGACAGTGATGAATATGTTAAGTTAACACTAACAGTACTAATGTCACTTAAAGTACAGCTGTTTTCTGTATGGATTTTCATTTTCCTGTGCCTCCATTAGGATGGTCAGTCAAGGACCATCAGGCAGTTTCAGTACACTCACTGGCCAGAGCAAGGAGTGCCCAAAACTGGAGAAGACTTCATCAACTTTATTGGTCAAGTCCATAAAACTAAAGAACAGTTTGGACAGGATGGACCAATCACTGTACATTGCAGGTAAAGTGTAAAATGTGTTCTTTGTTGTTCTCATAGTTCAAAACAACATGGGTCCGCAGCCGGTGTCACCGTCACTGTTCCCTTGCAGAAGTAGAGCTGTCTTCCAACAAGCAAACTGTTATTATGGCAGACTAACAATCAATCAATCAAATTTTATTTGTATAGCACATTTCAGCAACAAGGCATTTCAAAGGGGACTCCAACCCGCACTCCTTTTAAAACATTGGGGGTACTCCAACCCGCACCCTACCCTACATCATTACAGCTTAAGGGTGAGGAAGAAGAGTAGATTTGATTAAATGTTTCTGCTGTGTTTTCTGTGAAAGAACATTTTGTGACAGTAGCTGTTTGTCCAAGTGGGTTATCAGATAAAGAACTTTCAAAGATAACAAGAAGTGATCCAACAGGGTAACATCAGTTACAGACACAATGGAAATATTCACACCCTTATCGATAACCAGGTCCAGTGTGTGACCTCAAGTGTTAAGAAGATGATTTTCTGTAATGTTGCAATTCTGGTGTGTGTCCTTTGTCTGTGAAATGTTTGTTACCTTGTGGGTGTGTCCTTTTAGCAGGAACCCTGCTAAGGAGCAGGCCCGCCTCAAACCCAGCTCTTTTATAGGGGCTGGTTTTGTGGCGGGCCTGCTCCTTAGCTGGCTGGAGTTTGATTGGCTGGGGATAAATTGAGAAGGTGGGGATAACCAGTGTATAGGTTGACTGCTGGCTGTAGCAGAGACTGTCTGATGGGAAAACTGTCATTTTTAACTGTGCTATGATGCTGGAGGCCTAACAAACCAGCTTTGATTATTGTACAGCCAAGTTTGCTGATTTTTTTTTTCTTCCACTCCTCACCACACCTCTGTGTAAAATCGAGTATGTGTTGCTTATTTGACATGTTGTGTTAGACCAAAATTCTCTAATATATTAGAGCTCTTTTTGCCCCTTTGTCTTGGGGCTTGTCGACATGACAAGCCCCAACATTATAACACAAACCAACATTATAACACAAAGCTTCAAGTCTTCATCAGATAACTAAGTTCTGATTTTTTTTTTTTTTTCTTGACTTGCTCAATACCAACATATTTGCTGGCTTTCAATAATGTTTCACAAGCAACATTTACCAGGTGGGTGTATCCTCACTATTACCACTGTGATGATCTTAGTAATATATAATGTATGTCCATCAGCGCCGGGGTCGGACGGACTGGAGTATTCATCACTTTGAGTATCGTGTTGGAGAGGATGAGGTACGAAGGCGTGGTTGATATCTTTCAGACAGTCAAGATTCTCCAAACTCAAAGGCCAGCCATGGTTCAGACAAAGGTATTGCTTTGTTAATGTCCTGGTGACATGTCAACAATAGTACATATGTTGTGGTATTATCATTTATAAGGAAACTAAGATAACTTCCATTACTTGAAAGGTAATGGAATGTGGGGCAAAATACAGTGCATCTGGAAAGTATCCACAGCACTTCAATTTTTTCAAATTTTTTCATGAGGCATCTTGAAACATGAATAATTTAATACAATTTATCCCAAATTGTATGAAATAATCTCTTTCCTCAAAATTTTACACAGATATAGTAATCATCATAGCAATGTGGGGAAAACAATGCTATTTTTTTGCAAATTTATTGAAAAAGAAACAAGAAATCACATTTATGTAAGTATTCACACAATTTGGCAGCAATTCCAGGTTGAAATATTTTTGAATATGATGCCACAAGCTTAGCTCACCTATATTTAGGCAGTGTGGCCCATTCTTCTGTTCAGTTCTTCTCTAGCGCCATCAGATTGGATGGAGACATCTGTCAGCCATTTTCAGATCTTTGCAGAGATATTCAGTCAGATTCAAGTCTGGATTCTGGATTGGTCAGAGTTGATTTTTAAAATAGTAGAGAAGCTGGTTCTCGACCAGCCCCAAGCAAAGTGTCTTAATCTTTGGTTTGCTTCCATGACCATAAGATTATGAGTAAACAACTGATATAAACCTCCTTATTAGCCATCTTACAAGTTTGGGAAAACTGAAATATGTTCTGTGGATATCTGTTGTAAAATAGAATTTATTTTTACAAGCACAGTTGCTCGGTTTCTATTTAGCTCACCAAAATACTTCAAAATTTTCTGCATCTCTGTGTATACATTTCAATGCCAGTGAATTAATTTTACCCTTTATTTATTGCCCTAATAATTTCTTTGCTTTTGTTGATCTCTTCATTTTTGTCTGTAGGAGCAGTACCACATGTGCTACAAGGCAGCTTTGGAGTACCTGGGAAGTTTTGACATCTACGGAATGCAACCTGTCCTATAAACACACTCAAAGTCATTGCCATAAACAGTCATTGCACCAATGCCTTCCCAAATACAACCCTGAATCCCCATTTAGTCTTCCTACATATACAGAATATATATTTGTTTACAATCATTATTAACCTTCCTGAGATAAAACCTAAAGAAAGCCTAAAAGAAACAGTGGATATAGTGCTTGTTTATTTTCAATTGTGCGAGACAAATTACTGGATAAAAGAATGAGAAGTTAGTTATTTTGAGGAATGTTAGGATGCATTCAGACCAGATAGTCCGGTAGACTCGGTTCGATTGGGGACTAAAATTGCAACATTTGTTACATTTTCAGAACTCTAGTCTGCATTCATACCTCACTATATCAAATGACTAAAACTAACTGAAAAACCTATTCACCCGTTGCCTGTGGGGACGCTGCACCAAGATCTACTAAAGAAATCGACACAAAACCTCTGAAGAAGACCAACGCAATTCCCTTCTTCACAAAAAGTAAACAAAAACGGAGCAGTT
>NW_015115162.1:10141-22094 GCF_001443285.1 Poecilia latipinna | reverse complement strand
GCACCGGACTATAAACTGCATAGTTCAAAGCTTAGGAAAAAAGTAGCGGCTTATAGTCCATAAAATACGGTAGATAGATTTGATAGACTTGATTTGTTGTCATTGTACAGTAAACTGAAATTAGTAGTACAGCTGTTCTTAGGGCATTTATAAACAAACAGTCAAAAGAGATAAAACTGGTGTGATCTGGGGAGAAAAAAAGACAGAAAAAAGGCCTCTATGGTGGGCAGAATGATGGCAATCTTAATGGCTGGACTTATCGGGAGCTGGAGATTTCAATTAGCTGCTCTTCATTCAGTGTTTGTGAATAGTAGGAAGATAGGAGCAGGAGAAGGATCGGGAGGGGTGGTCCACTCACCGTCATCTGCAAAGTTCCCCAACCTCCTTTTTTCCATGAGCATTAACATTCAAAACACTGTGAGTCTGGTGGAAATCACTCATCACTTCAATATAACATTGATCTCCCATCTCTAGCAAAACCGCTCGACAATTATGTTGAACTTGTCTGGACAAGTTGAGAGTTGAAAGCCACTCTTTCAACTCTCAATGGGCACAAGGACCCGTTGCGTCCTTGTGCCCCGCCATGGAAATTGACAAATCAATAATTAATGGTTAAATATATAAAAGTAAATGATTTTTAAAAAGTTAGTAATAACATTAAATTAAGCTGTTAAAGTTCCAGCAAATTTTCAGAAAACCCACTCGTACATATGTACAACTTTTCCAGTTGCCTAGAGAGCTGAAAGCCACTGCGTCCGTCCGTAGTCTTTAACCCTGGAGTTAACGACTACTCGCTGACTGTACTACTGTAAATTACAGTAGTCTCAGACTGTACTCAATAGTAACAATTTATTAAATTGTAATATTTAAGGGCTTAGCACTGAAATATTTGTTTTACTTTCACAAAATAATCTCCAAACTCTAATTTACCTGACCCACCTCTACCTGCCTGTCAGACACTGAGAAGGAGAGATTTACCCACGAACATGCGGTACGCTGCTGAGAGTGAAACAGACTGTTTTTAATATAAAAATCTGAGTGTTTGGTCGACCACTATTTGACAGCCAAGGGAGAGAAGGGGGAGTTCTAGGGGGGCAGGAGTTGTTGGATGGGGAATGGAAGCTATTGGCTCATATCGCCTATCAGAAACCGCCACTTACCCTGTCAGACATAAAACTGAGAAGGATTCCTTTTTCTGTCTGGTTTTTGACCCCATGCAATCTGTTCAGGAGATGCCTAACATCTGCTCTGTCAGGCAGAGAAGATGTAGTACAGATTAGACAGCACTTCAGATTGCTGTCTAATCTGAAGTGTTAGACAGCAAATAAGGTTCATCAGTCGGGAACTAAGTTTCATTTTCGTTTTTGATGTTTTCAATGCTTTGAAATTAAAAATATTTTTATGAAAAGTAGTTATGAATCATATTTGAAATGAATGAAATGATGTATTTCAATGTATAACCTAACAAATTCATAATTATGTGTAATATTTATATTTAAAATATTAAACCAGTAAATAAACTTTAAGATTCAAGATCAGCATATGTTTCTTCAGTGTCCATTTTTATGCTTCTCTCAGAAAGATTAAACTTTTTTTCATCTCTCTCATAACTATATTTAGACAGGCTGTTACAGTTCCAGCAATTTTGATGCATAAACTAGAAAACATTTGTTTTTAAGCTTACACAAATAATAAACTTGAACATTAAGAAACAAACAGCATAGCTCTCCCCAAAGTGTCCTAACCCAGCAGAAAAGGTTGAATATAAAATGCAGTTCTGCGACTCTTCAGATTTTCCATTTTTCACTTCTTTCGCTGAGATAAAGCCGTTTTTGCCCTTTCAGGTGATGTCATGATTCCAGTTAAGTGCTTTACCCACATGCAGAACACTCTCACGGAGTCATATGAAAAAGATAATAAAGTTTGACAATACAATAAATGAGAATGCGTCTTTGTCCAGGCAATCTGAGAGGCAGAAGGATCAGTAATGCTAGGGTATGGAGAGCGATGAGAAAAGCAATAGTGTGAAATTAATGTCCAGGAGAAAAACCTCTTACTGATGAGGATGAAGGGATCTGTGGAAGATAGAGATGAGGGAGATTTCAGCAGAATCTGTGTGGGAGTCCTTGGAAGATCTGAACCAAAATTGTTATTGTTTGACCAGAGTGAAGCCGCGTGAGGGTGGAGATGTTGGAGGACAGAGAGGTTTGCTCGCAGAACTTGGAGGAAGGAAAAGAAGTGAAATGCTTGCCAGTCATGGAACTTGAGCCAGGAGTTGATGAATGGCTTCCAGGAATTCATCAGAGGGACCTCTAAAGGAGACTGCAAACTGATTAGCCAGGTAGGTCTTAGAAAATGCAAAGTATTAAACACAATGGCCTTGGGGTACCACAAAGGAACAACAGTTGGGCACCAAAAACCTCAGTTTAGAGGAGATGTTGAGGCTTGATGCAGCACAGGTGTGTGAGAAACACAGCTGGTCCAACCTCCAAAGCGGCTCTTGCACTCCCTCTCATGGAAGCTGAAAAAAAAAGCAAAGCACACACAGAAAGCAACCCAAGTCTCCTGAAAGGTGCACCTCTCATGAAACACAAGATGGTTCTAGTTTCAAACCACCAGAACTGTTTTTCAGCATTTCTGAGCTGTTACATAGCAAATAAGTGTGGTAGAACCAGTGTGATTAAAATTGAGGAACTAGAATTTAAGACCACTATTTTAATATAAGTAAAACTTATTGCAATAACCCTATTTGAACAGTTGCTTTAAAGGCACACAGACCCACTACAGATGAGGCTTGAGGCAATTTCACCCAATTCAATAATTTTATTTATTGCACAAATGTTTTATTTTAGTCTATGAAAAATACTAGCTTAAAACCACTCACATCTTAAAATAAACAAGTTATCTCAACCACCACCACCACCACAGCTTATGTGATAAGCTGTATTAAAATTGAATTCTACTAACATATCCAGTTCATGGTGAACCTGTACAATAATTCATGATGTAAAGTAAAAGGTACTTCATGCTTTAAAATACATGTGAAAGGTAATATGCAACTTAAAAGGCACCTTTGTGTGTTAAAAAGTTATCTCATGCCTGAAGGGTTAAAGGTCAAACCCACCACCTCGGTTTATTTTGGTGTTATTTTTTAAAATTCTTCATGTTGTTTGTAAACAAAGACTGTAACTTAATTCTGTAAATACTGTATAGAATGTATATTTTGTAAATAGTCTTGTTGGAGTCTGAAAGGACTGCAGTGTGGCTACACGAGCCAATCACAGATTGGCTTGTTGTGCTGTAGAACTACAGCAGCGGTGATTGGTCCACTGACTCGGCGCCATTTTGCCAGCTTCATCCTTACAATCAGCACGAGAAAGATCTAAGTATAAATATATATGAAGTATGCTAAAAGTATGTTTGTACCAATTTCGAAATTAGAATTTTAAACACACAAATATAATTGTATGAAAATAAACTTTTATTAAATATATTAAAAGTATACTTTAAGTGAACAAAATATGTATTTGCCCAAGTGTAAATGTACACTTGCTCAAGTGTATAATTTAAAATATATTTTTTGTATATTTTAAAATATATGCTCAAAATAGAATTTTTTTAAAATTCACTTAATGCTACTTTAAATTATTAATTTCAGTATGTTTTAAATTACATCTCAGTGTATACTTTAGGCTAATAAAGTATGCCTTTTTAGGTGCCTTAATAATCTTTTATTATTTTTGTTAAAATGGCAAAGAATAAAATAAAATCCTAATAGTGGAACTTGTTTTAATGTTGTTTAACAAATAAGGTATTCATTCCTCAGCATATCAAACATTTACACTTTAGTGACAGAGATTCTACCACAAAAACAATATTTGTCCTTAACACTAAATATACCAGGTATCTTCAGTTTTACATCTCTCCGAATATGATCTGTTTTCAGTTTTTTAACTAAAACATGAAAGCTCTCATTATCAAATCCATTTTCAGATATGATGCAACATCCGTTAGTGAACGGCATTAGCTTCAGTTCAGACTCCAGACCAGATTGTTACGGTATTTTACACTTTAAGTTCTTTTGAAAAGTGCCATAAAAAGAAAAGAAGAAGCCATGAGCCAGAGAAGATAACAGACACTCTTCAAATTTGCTGAATATTGCCTTAAAAATATAGAGAGCCTTGATAATACTTAGTAGTTTTGGTAAATTCAAGCTTGTGACGTCCTAGTCCGAGTTAGACGACAACACAACTGGACAAGAACCCTAACCCCTAACTAACCCTTCCATTTTTTGTGAGTTCAACCCAAAAAAATTATTCTTTGGGGCTGCTTGCTGTTCCTTTTATTGTCCATTGCCATGTCGGGTGGAATCTGGATCACTGTTACGGCTATTTTCAACTTTAGCATTCCTTCCTGTTGCATAAAGATGGCTCAAATTAAACACACTGAGGTTTGTGGATTAGAGCTGAGAAAATGGAACATATTAAAAGGTCAGATTCCTTTTGCAAGATATTGTAAATGTCATGTTGGGTTCCAGTTTCTTTTCCCACACACAGAACACCACCAGGAGAACAAATAATCAGACAAATAAAGTTTATTTCAACAATGATGAGAATGTGAGAATCTGACTCTGGTCCTTGGGAGGGGCTACTAGGGTGTCTGTTTTCTGAAGAGTAGTGAGAGGAAAATGGTGAGTTCGAAGTTCTTGGAAAAATGGAATCTTTGAAACAATCAGATAGATCTTACTTGTTTTAGAAACAGACTTTAACCAAAGAGGATATACTGTGGGCTCCATGGTTGGGTCTCTTTGTGGGCATTCTTGAAGTGATTCAGGTTCCAGTGAGTTCTTGATAGAACGGGTTCTTTGTTGGAGATGAGGAGGCCACATGTGGTGGAGGGCGGACAGGTAAGTACAGGCAAGGAGGAGCGAGCCAACTGGTGTCAAGGTGTTGGCAGTCAGCTCCTCATACACTCCAGGATGATTACCTGATAGATCAAAGGTGCACTGGCTGAGTCAGCAGGCACGCTTTCCACAGGTGCAGCCTCCAGTCGCCCTCTAGTGGCTGAAAAGGGGAAGCAGCAGGCAGACAGACCTCCCCCCGACACAAAGAAACAAAAAACCCTGGTTCCCAACATGCTGAAGTAAGTTTTTTTTTTTTTAAGTTTAATAGGACAGAATCCAAGACTTTTTCATTTTTATCCAACCAAACTTTAAATTTTTCCAAATCTGTTTCTGCTCAACCTGTAAAAGCAACAAACATAAAAAATAAATGCTCATTATTTCCAAAAAACATGTCAACTCCATGTTGACAACTCCATGAGCACCACCGAAGCTCTTTGTCAGATGTTCCAATATTTTATTGGAACATCTTTATTCATAACTTTAACTGGAAAAGGATTTGGACTTTACCAAATATATAACTAATAAAGTAAAAGAAATGTCTTTTAAAATTATTCACAGAATTTACCCATCCAAAGTTTTTCTACAATGTTTTAACAATAACATAGATATTATGTTCTCTTTTGTGAAGGAAACACAGAAGATATTTGATTTATTTTGGCCTTTTCTCTGTTCAATTTTGGAAAAGTATTTTCATTGTGATTTCTGCTTCTATTGAACCGTATGTCTCCATTTGTTTTGAAAATGTATGGTTTTGTTTCATTAACTATCCAACAGAGCTGGAGATAGGCACCAGCACCTCCCGACACTGCTAAGTGACAAGGGTGTACAGAAAATGGATGGATGGATGGAGTTTCAAACAGATAAAAAAATTTTTTTATATTATTAATCTTATTATATACTTAGCCAAATGGCACATGCATAAATGCTGTTACACTAATAAACAACACTTCTTTACATTTTTGGCAATGAGGTCAAACAGTATATCAAAACTAATGGACATTCCACCAATACTGAAGCTATTAAAATTTGCACTTTATGTTCTCTTTATTTATGTAATACTAGGCTGTTGTACTGCCTCAATGTTTGTTGCCTCAATGTTTGTTGCCTCAATGTTTGTTGCGCCCTGGCAGTCATTATGTCATACTCTATGCTGTTTTTGTAATATGTATTTTGTATCTCAAGATTATAAACAAACAGAAAAAGACAGATGCATCCTGGAAGGCGTGCCATGTGCATGCTGGAGGAGAGAAAGGAGGGATGCTATGCTGGCAGCCCCATTCATAGCATCATAAAACAACATGGAACGATACACTTTGAAAATATATACAAATACATGAAAACAGAAATTAAAAATACTTCTACAAATTGATGGGCTGTTGTTGGTCTTACAGTGTATTACAATAACATGATTCAATATTTATACATTGATATCTTGTATACTTAATATCATGCACAGTGATGTAATATAATAAAATTTCTAATTTCTTATAAAATAAATGTGTTTTTTAATTATTAATATTTGTCAGTCTGTTTCATTTATTATGTTTTTATCTGGGTTGGGCTTGTTTGGAGAGTTCCATTTTCAATGACAGTCCTATGCTGCCATCTAGTGGAGGGTTAGGGATATAGGATGAAACCCACTTGCACATTAGAGCACACAAAATAAACAAAAAATGGTAGGGGGGACAATCTTGGCACAGAGAATATGTGGAAGGGGCCTCACATACCCTCCAAGTTTGGTCAGTGTGGCTCCTTCCCTTGACACAGCTGCCATTGACCTCCATTCATTTGAAGAATTGCTCACTCAAAACAACTCCAACATTATAAGTGCTCTTTTGACTAGACTTGGTTTTCTATGCTCCCTCCAACCCTCTGCAGGTGCCCGCCACGTTTGGTGGTCTGAGCTAAAGACTCCCATTCATTTTTCTGCATAGTCAGTCTGACTAGGAATTTCATTTAGAACTGGGTTTTAACCCTAACCTCAGTGACCTCTTACTTCAACTTAGCCAGATTTTATTTCATTTTACTTTCTTTTTGAACTCTGTTTTGGAAATAAATCATACTTCACTTTTAAAATTCCATTTCTGAGCCTCTGTTGGATGAAGGATTTGCTGCTCTGAAGACTGGACTTTGGTTTTAAGTGTCTACTCTTTTAACCATGTTTTATTTGATTTGATTAGTCTTCAAACTCAGTTTTTAAGACAGAAATCACAGCTAAGATTCAAATCTCATCTCTGAGCTTCTGCTATGTGCCAAGAATGTCTGTAAATGCCATTCTAAACATCAGAAAAGGTCTTTAAAATGTCTGACAGCATTAAAGCATTTCCCAGAATGCATTGCATAGTGGGGCTTCAAATTTTAGCTTGTAGTTCAACTGTTTTTGCTGCGAACCTTAACAAACCATATACTGTTGCGATCAGAATGAGGTCAGTTGTTGAACTGGATGACTTAGAATGAACTTGGAAACATCTAGAAAATCGGCACCATAACTCAGAATGGGGTGCATTTTGTTGAACTGATGCCTGCTGATCATGGAGTACACATCCCATGGTGGCAGCTTTGGGTAAGTTAATGTGGTCATGTATCTTTCTTGGGTCACATAATACTGATCATTCTGGAGGTCTTGCGGTGTATGATGGCACTAGAATGACTCTTTACTCATACTGGGGTGATGAATCCCAGCAGGTACCTGGAGACCTGGAAGACAGCAGCTTGCTGCAGCTGGTCCAGGTTCTCCTTCCTTGGGAGGATGGCTGGGTGGTCACAATTTGCTATTGCTGCTTTTGTTAATTCCTCTTGGTGGCACTGTTGCATGGGGAGCTGTATCAGCATGGTGGAGATCTGCTGGTGCACAGTTCATGTTGGTTAGCTTGGTAAAGGTGAGTCAGTGCCCCACCAAGCAGACCATTGGCACTCAACCCAGACCAAAAGAGAATCAACGGAGAACGCTTCTGCTTCCTGGGCATGCTAGTTCCACCTTGCGGTGTTAACGGATAGCGTGTTTTTGAAACCAGGGGCGCGGTACGTATCAGCCTTCCCAGGTTCCGCCTATAGGAACAGCACGTGGGAAAGGTGACTCTAGGACTCAGGAGTCTTAAATGCAGTCCAGTCTTCTATGAGGAATAGCCTCACACACAACATGCCACACCAACTGGTATTCTCTCTTCAATCTTACAGCTCCACTCTTAACTGGAAAAGGAATGAATGTTAATTTCAGGAAATCTTCAGCTTAAAGGTCTACTTAAGAGCCTTAACCTCCTAAGACCTGAGTTATGTATTGTTAAATCTTTTGATTTTTGCAATCATTAGGTCCCAATCAGCCCAAATATAAAATTTGTTTTACATGATGTAGAGAAAAATGATTTCCACATACGAGGACATTCAATTTAAATTTCAGACAACATTCTCACAATTGATTAATGAAATCCAAAACATTTATTTAGTTTCTGTTTGCATAGTATCATTTCTGAGTTCAGAAACAAAATGATACAAAGTAGTTGTCGGTGTTTCAGCAATGTGGCCCATTCAAAGTACTACTAACAGGTATGGTAAGACATGGGTCCCTAAAAAGTACAATCCCTCAAAGTAAATTGCTTTGCTGCTGTTCTAAACAGTTGATTAAAATTTTTGAATGTTATGACACTTGAAACATTTAATTCAGTCTTAATGTACTTCAAACTATTTTCCCCCTTATGGGATCATGCTTACAGTAATCTGTAAACAGCTTTGTAACAATTGCAATCTGCCTGTAAGCAGAGCACCTTGCAAATAAAACTGCACTCAATTTGTTTTGATGTGGTTTTTGTTGGGATTTTATTTTTTTGTGTTAGGTTTATTTCTCTAGTGAGTCTCCATGTTATCCTGTCCTCCCCTTGATTGTTCCCAGGTTTCTCATTCCCTGATTATCCTCTCTTTATTTAAACCCACCTTTTTTCTTTGTGTCCTTGTCTAAGTTGTAGTTCCAGTCAGTCCATGTATCATATGTTAGCCAGTGCTACCAGTGGGAGAGCTTTATCATCCGCTCAACTGTGCTGCCTGTGGTTTGGAACCATTGTGGATAGCTTTTTCATTAAAATAAACTTTTTTCATCTCAACCTGGTCCTAGGACATCTTCCTCACCGCACCCCAAGCCAATTCATAACACTTGTACTCTGCATTGCCTTTTTCAAGTTTGCCACCTTTGGCATATGGGCATTACCGTTCCGTGGACTGAGACATGAAGCAATGCCTTCACTTGATGCTTTTTCCATTGGAGTATAATGTCTGGGTTCAATTACCACTCTGAAAAGTCAGTTATCAAACTAAGCTAAGCTTATTTTTGCTACTTCCATGCAAAACTGCATGATGCTCTCATTTTTGTGCCACACAGAAGTCTTTGCAGTACAATAGCCAGCTATTGGCCAAGGCCAAATCTATAATTGGTACCCTGAAAGTAAATTTATTGCCACTTGTGTAGTCGCAACTCATCTTAAGGTCAGTTACACTGATCTTGGAGTTTTCTATATGGACAATTGGTTGTAAGATGGGGACTTATTTCAGTTTGACATCTTTGTTAGGTGCCTTCTGGCTCTCTTGCATGAACAGTAGACATAATTGGTAGTGGCACATTACAATACCATTTCGCCATGTAAATTAAGAAAATACATTTAGAATATGCTAGTTTTAAAACTTAACATGTCCTTATTGAAATATCCTAATTATAGTTTTGAAATTGGTAAGTTATTGTGGCCTATTGACCTTTATTTTACCTGTAGTTGCAGCAGATTGCTTACTAAGATCTTTTGATCTACCCTTTGTCTGTGTGGGAAAACAATCAGGAGAAGTTCCAGTTTTCACACATCTGTGAAAAGCCATAAAACAGCAGGAGTTCAGGAGAAGCTCTGCTCTCACTTTTAGACAAAGGGGACAAATGGCCTTTGATTTTGCAAATTGCAGAAAGTTTCTAACTTAAAGAGGGTCTGAGACAGCTCCTGGTTGGATGAGCAAAGGTATGCCTTATTTGAACATATTAAAGACAAGAATATGCCTTTACTATAAAACTTTGTACACAGGAGTAGCAAATCAGATTTTGCTCTTTGCAATTTCTCCAAAGACGTCTTTGCATGTCTCTGCCTTTCTTTCTTTCTTTCTTTCTTTCTTTTTTTCTTTCTTCTTTTACATCTCTGTTCTGCAGTTTATGTTGTAATTTGCATAAGTAGTCTATTGGATTAAATTCTGACATCTACACTCATTTTTGTTTTTTGTGTTGGTACACGTGGTCCACTGGGAGAACCTGGGATCTGTAAGATTGAGCTATATATTTTCCCAAAAATATACTACAACTTGAAATCTTCAACAAAATATATCAATACTTGGTGTAATTTTTGTTGAAGCTCCCCCAACCCTTTAGTTGGTAGCTTCATCAAAGTGATTCTTATTACACTAATAATCTACATCTATTTTATTGTAATCCATTCCTCACATTTGGTAGATGTAAAGATCCAGTCTCAGTAAACCTTTGCTGCAGAGTCTGAGATGGATGACCCATCACCAACCCTTCCAAACCCAGATTCTAGATCTTCAACCTTTGAGAATCTCCCCCATTTAATCCCAGTAGCCCCATCTCTTTTCAGACTAGCGCTCTGAAAAAATTCCCTGTAAATTTTTTTATAGATTTATCTATGAAACATGCTATAGCTGTTCTACAAGAGTGAACTACTAAAACATCCCAAAATCTAATTTCATTCTCACATTTATAATACCCTAACATTTTCTTCAAAACATTCTCAGTGATCATAACTGTGGACATTATTGGAAATTTAATTATGCCATTTTTAATTCCAGCTTTAACATTAGCACATGTTGAAATATTAGACGGATCCTTATTCTATAAAATAGACCTCAAGTTAGGTTAGATTTACTCAGTTTAATCCTCTTAAGACCGTAATTGTAAATGGGCCGCCTGGTATTTTTATTTTATGGTTATCAAATTCTCAAAATGTGCAATGAGTCTGAATTTTTGCTCTTTTTTTCCAGAACAACCTCAGTTTTCAGTATTTGCTAGTTATTTAACATTTCTTTCTATTAAAAATTGTGAATAAACAGTTTAAAGAGAAAAAAAAAATCGGAATTGAAATTTTCAGGTTTATTACTGAACAAAAACTTTCTGATAACGGGGGCAAACAATTTCAGATGAACAATTTCAACTTTCAACTATATTACATAAATGCAGAGAAAACTGTGAAACCTGGCCTCCAACTAATCAGTTTTTATGCCTGTTAAATTATTTCAGATGTTTTCATTTCTTGTGGTAGGCTCTAAAGCAGTTCCTCTCCAGCTGCAGACAGAATCCCACTCTGGATCCATCCAAACTTTATCTATCACACTTCAGGTTGAGAGGGTCCTGGTACCCATCTCAAGTGGTCAAGAGCAAGAGGCAGGGGACACAGTGGACAGGTCACTGGACAGGTCACCAATCCTTCACTTGATTTTTTTTTTCTCACAATCTTTTGGCAGAATTTTTTTTGCCAAAATTACTTTAAGTTAAAATATTACATAGGACATTATTTTTAGAAGACCATGATTTTATTTTCAACATAAATGAATAGTTATTGCACAAGTTATGCAGGAATCAAGATGGAGCTAACAGTTAGATTTTATTTTTTTGTGTTGGGTTTTTCCTCTAGTGAGTCTCCATGTTGTCCTGTCCTCACCTTTATTGTTCCCAGGTGTGTCTCATTCCCTGATAATCCCCTCTTTATTTAAACCCACCTGTGCTCCTTTGTCATCAGGTCCTTGTCTAAGTTGTAGTTCCAGTCAGTCCATGTATCACATGTTCCTTGTTAGCCAGTGCTACCAGTATGAGAACTTTACTGTCCGCTCAATTGTGCTGCCTGTGTTTTGAACCATTTTGGATACCTTTTTCATTAAAATCAATTTTTTTCATCTCAACCTGGTCCCACGACATCTTCCTCACCGCCCCTCAATCCAATTCATGACACTTGTATTCTGCATTGCATTTTTCAAGTTTGCTGCCTTTGGCATATGGGCATTAGCCGTTCCATGGACTGA
>NW_015115162.1:5451-9786 GCF_001443285.1 Poecilia latipinna | reverse complement strand
CCTATTTAAATTTCTTCAGGAATTTTATAGTTAATCTTATTATATACATATGCATAAACAGTGTTACACTAATAAAAAACACTTCTTTCCATTTTTGGTAATGAGGTCAAATAATATATCAAAACTGTTGTAAATTTCACCAATACTAAATACTACCCTAAATACTTTACCAAAAAGTAAGTTAAATACAATACTACCCTAAAGCTATTAAAATTTGCACTTTATGTTCTCTTTAATATATTTATGTAATACTAGGCTGATGTACGGCCTCAATCTTTGTTGCCCCCTTGCGGTCATTATGTTACACTCTATGCTGTTTTTATAATATTATGTATTTTGTATCTCAATCAAGATTATAAACAAACAGAAAAAGGCAGATGCATCCTGGAAGGCGTGCCATGTGCATGCTGGAGGAGAGAGAGGGTGGAGGAGTGAGTGAAAGGGTTTTAAGGCACTCCCCCTGCTGGCAGCCCCATGCATAGCATCATAAAACAACATGGAACGATACACTTTGAAAATATATACAAATACATGAAAACAGAAATGAAAAATACTTCTACAAATAGATGGGCTGTGATTGGTCTTACACTGTATTACAATAACATTATTGAATATATATACAATGATATCTTTTTTACTTAATATCATGCACAGTGTTGTAATATAATAAAATTTGTAATTTGTTATAAATTTTTTTAAATTATTAATATTTGTTGGTCTGTTTCATTTGATTAGGTTTTGATCTGGGTTGGGCTTGTTTGGACCGTTCCATTTTCAATGACAGTCCTATGCTGCCATCTAGTGGAGGGTTAGGAATATAGGATGAAACCCACTTGTACATTAGAGCAAACAAAATAAACAAAAAATGGTAGGGGGACAATCTTGGTACAGATAATATGTGGAAGGGGCCTCACATACCCTCCAAGTTTGGTCGGTGTGGCTCCTTCCCTTGACAGAGCTGCTATTGACCTCCATTCATTTGAAGAATTGCTCACTCAAAACAACTCCAACATTATAAGTGCTCTTTTGACTAGACTTGGTTTTCTATGCTCCCTCCAACCCTCTGCAGGTGCCCACCATGTTTGGTGGTCTGAGCTAAAGACTCCCATTCATTTTTCTGCCTAGTCAGTCTGGCTATGAATGTCCTATAGAGCTGTGTTTTAAGCCTATCCTTAGTGGCCTCTTACTTCAACTTAGCCAGATTTTATTCAATTTTTATTTGTTTTTGAACTCTGTTTTGGAAATAAATCACACTTCACTTTTAAAATGCCATCTCTGAGCCTCTGTTGGATGAAGGATTTGCTGCTCTAAAGACTGGACTTTGGTTTTAAGCGTCTACTCTTAACTATGTTTTATTTTATTTGATTTGTCTTCAAACTCAGTTTTTAAGACAGAAATCACAGCTCAGATTCAAATCTCATCTCTGAGCTTCTGCGATGTGCCAAAAATGTGTGCAAATGCCATTCTGAACATCAGAAATGGCCTTTAAAATGTCTCAGCATTTCAGCATTTCCCAGAATGCATTGCATAGTGGGGCTTCAAATTGTAGCTCGTAGTTCAACTGTTTTTGCTGCAAACCTTAACAAACCATATACTGTTGTGATCAGAATGAGCTCAGCTGTTGAACTGGATGACTTAGAATGAACTTGGAAACATGTAGAAAATCGGTACCATGACTCAGAATGGGGTGCATTTTGTTGAACTGCTGCCTGCTGATCATAGAAGATGCATCCCATGGTGGCAGTTTTGGGTAAGTTAGTGTGGTCATATACCCTTTTTGGATCACATAATATTGTTCATTCTAGAGGTCTTGCGGTGTATGATGGCACTAGAATGACTATTTACTCATACTGGGGTGATGAATCCCAGCAGGTGCCTGGAGACCTGGAAGGCTGCAACTTCCTGTGGCTCTTCCAGGTTCTCCTTCCTTCCTTGGGAGGATGGCTGGGTGGTGATGCTTTCCTATGGCTGCTCTTGTTCATTCCTCTAGGTGGCACTGTGGCATGGGGAGGTGTAACAACATTGTGGAGATCTGCTGGTACACAGTTCATGTTAGCTAGCTTGGCAAAGGTGAGTCAGTACCCCACCAAGCAGATTGTCGGCACTCAACCCAGACCAAAAGAGAATCAACGGAGAACGCTTCTGCTTCCTGGGCATGCTAGTTCCACCTTGCGGTGTTAACGGATAGCGTGTTTTTGAAACCAGGGGCGTGGTACGTATCAGCCTTCCCAGGTTCCGCCTATAGGAACAGCACGTGGGAAAGGTGACTCTAGGACTCAGGAGTCTTAAATGCAGTCCAGTCTTCTATGAGGAATAGCCTCACACACACAACATGCACACCAACTGGTATTCTGTCTTCAATCTTACAGTTCCACTCTTAACTGGAAAAGGAATGAATGTTAATTTCAGGAAATCTTCAGCTTAAAGGTCTGCTAAACAGCCTTAACCTAAGACCTGAGCTCCTTTATTATTAAATCCTGATTTTTGCAATTATTAGATCCCAATCAGCCCAATATAAATTTTTTACATGATGTAGTTGAGAAAAATTATGTTCACATATGAGGACACTCAATTTAAATTGCAGACAACATTCTCACAATTGATTAATTTAGTTTCTCTTCACATTAGTATCATTTCTGAGTTCAGAAACAAAATTATACACAGTACTGACTGTTTCAGCAATGTGTCCCATTCAAAGTACTACTGACAGGTATGGGAAGACATAAGTCCCTAAAAAGTAAAATCCCTCAAAGTAAATTGCATTGCTTCTGTTCTGGACAGTTAATTTCAATTTCTGAATATGTTATGGCACTTGAAACATTTAATTCAATCTTAATCTACTTCAAACTATTTTCCCCTTATGGGATCATGCTTACAGTAATCTGTAAACAGCTTTGTAACAATTGTAATCTGCCTGTAAGCAGAGCACCTTGCAAATAAAACTGCACTCAATTTCTTTTGATGTGCTTTTTGTTTTTATTTTTTGTTTATAGTGGGTTTATTTCTCTAGTGAGTCTCCATGTTGTCCTGTCCTCACCTTTATTGTTCCCAGGTGTCTAANTCCCTCATTATCCCCTTTATTTAAACCCACCTGTGCTCCTTTGTCATCAGGTCCTTGTCTAAGTTGTAGTTCCAGTCTGTCCATGTATCGCATGTTCCTTGTTAGCCAGTGCTACCAGTATGAGAACTTTACTGTCCGCTCAATTGTGCTGCCTGTGTTTTGGAACCATTTTGGATAGCTTTTTCATTAAAATCAAGTTTTTTCATCTCTCAACCTGGTCCCACGACATCTTCCTCACTGCACCTCAATCCAATTCATGACACTTGTATTCTTTGCTGCCTTTGGCATATGGACATTAGCCATTCCAGGGACTGAGGCATGGAGCAATGCCTTCACTGGGTGCTTTATCCATTGGAGTAAAATGTCTGGGTCCAATTCCCACTCTGTTAAGTCAGCAATTATCATGCTAAGTCGAGACAATTTTGCCTACTTCCATGCAAAACTGCAAGACATCCTTCTTGGTGTGCCACACAGAGGTCTTTACAGTACAATAGCCAGTTATTGGCCAAAGCCAAATCTGTAATTGGTACCCTCAAAGTCCATTTCTTGCCACTTGTGTTGTTGCAACTCATCATAAGATCAGTTACATCCATGTTGGAGTTTTATATATGGACAATAATTGGTTGTGAGATGGGACACTTTCAGTTTGACATCTTTGTTAGGTTTCTTTTGGCTCTCTTGCATGAACAGTAGACATCATTGGTAGTGGCACATTACAATACCATTTCACCATTTAAATATATCAATACTTGGTGTAACTTGGGCTGTGGAAGCCCCCCAACCCTTTTCATTGCTTTAGTTGGTAGCTTCATCAAACTGATTCTTATTACACTAATCTACACCTTTTTTTATTCTAATGCATTCCTCACGTTTGGTAGATGTAAAGATCCAATCTCAGTAAACCTTTGCTGCAGAGTCTGAAACAGATGACCCATCACCAACCCTTCCAAACCCAGATTCTAGATCATCAACCTTTGAGAATCTCCCCCATTTAATCCCAGTGGCCCCATCTCTTTTCAGAGATTAGTGCTCTGAAAAAATTCCCTGCAAAATTGTTTGTAGATTTATCTATGAAACATGCTATAGCTGTTCAAGAGTAAACTACTAAAACCATCCCAAAATCTAATTTCATTCTCACATTTATAATACCCTAACATTTTCTACAAAACTAATTCTCAGTGATCATAATTGTGGAAATTATTGGAAATAGTTTATTTATGCTATTTTTAATTCCAGCTTTAACTTTAGTGCATGTTGAAATATTAGACTGATCC
>NW_015115162.1:0-510 GCF_001443285.1 Poecilia latipinna | reverse complement strand
TGGCGTGCAAACAGCAACACGTCATTACGGGCTGTTTCAGACCACCTCTAAACTGTGTTAAAACGCACCAAAAAGTACAAACATGCCTTTATAAAAGACCCAAAACAGCTAGTCAGATCACTGGGGTGGAACACTCTTAACTCCCACACAATGGTTTCTGAAAGTGCATTTTCAGATTTTTCTAAGATAATTAATTTTTTCTTTATGGCTTTGGATTTTGATTATCTTTAGCTGTTGTGATTTAATGTACTTTATTCGAATAAAATTCTTAATGATTTTGATGCTGAATGGTAACTCTTTGTTTTAACTTTTACACATGACATCAACAGACCTTCGGAGACAAGATAACAAGCAACAGGTAGTAAAAATGTTTCATTTCTCAACATCTTAAACAAAATTGAACTAAGTACTTAAATCCACATATTGGTAAATCATTTTAATAAGCATAGTAAATGTTTAAAATTATTAAATTTTGTAAGATATCACATCAAACACTTTTACATTTGTAAA
>NW_015115161.1:61052-83860 GCF_001443285.1 Poecilia latipinna | reverse complement strand
AGAACATTACTGATACTTTTGTGGAAATTCAATGCTATTATTCTGTGAAAAATTTTAAACTGAAAAACTGCTTAAACCTGCATTTATTCTAATAACTATATTTAAAATCATTAGTTGGTTCTTTTGTAATTATTATCCAAAGTTATTGAGAGATTTCCATTGTGTAAAGTCAAAAAGCCGCTTTCTGCTCCAGAGCCACATGTAGCCAAACTAAGTACACCCCAGCAACCAATAAAAATCCAATATCAGGATATTTATTCATAAATATTTTGTTTTTTTGCTTTTTAAAGCAAACAGTTTAAGATATTTATTATTCTCTTTGATTTATTATCTTATTTAAATTCTAGTTTAACAGTTTTAGCATCTTTTTGTTGTAGCGTTTTAACTGCTAGATAAAATTATTACTTCAGTTTATTTAATATAAACCACGGAGCCACGGAGAGCAATGGTCAGTGTCCAGCTCGTCTCGACTGTTGTAATTAATGTTTGCCTGCATTGGTCTTTCGTTACTGTGAGTGTTTGTAAGATTTTTCATAGCCGACAGGACTTTTGAGTCCTGTCATGTTTGTAACAATATCAGATGTCAATGTTTGATATTTATGTTTTTATAGGTCTCTATTTATGGTTTTAAATGCTTTTATAAACCCGCAAAGCTTTTTATGTTACATTTGACTGTATGAAAAGAGCTTTACTGATAAAGTTTGATTCAAACATTCAGTCTGAAAATGACATTTCTTTGATTCTGATTGGTGAAGTGATCCGTTTTTCCTCATCCTTTCTAAACGAGGCTTGATTAAAGGGTCCATGAACAGATGAGCTGTAACTTGGTTCTGGTAACAGAGCCAAACCCAACTAAATGGGTTGGAAAACCAGTTGGATTTGCTTATTGACGTGCTCACTGAGCAAGCTAACCCCTGTTAGCGATTCAGCTAACAACAGTTCCTTTGCATTTTGTGGTTTAAAGTTGTGCACTTACCTGTTTATGTAAAAGAGGAGGATATAAGGAAAGATTTAATGAGATTCAACTCATCAGATGTGCAAATTTAATGTGTTTTACAGAAGCTACCGTTAACTTTTGGATGCAAGGCAGCCATCTTGGATTCAGTGGATGAGATTGGTGAGAAACTTTTGATTTGTTCACATGTAAATTCAACTTTTACTTATTTAAACTTGATTTTTTTTATTTCTCAGTAAAAAAACTATCTGCAGGCTTCAGCAAATCAAACATTGCAGTGGACAAGAACAAATTTTGTCATTTTTTTTTCATGTCCTGTTTGAAAATCTCTGTCGTTTATAGTTAAAAAATGTTGGAGAACCACTGGTTTAGATTATTTTACATTTTTCACTTTATTACCAGAGACTGGAGCCAAATCATTGTAGTTTTGATCATTTCATTAAATGTCTTGTGGAGAATATTTTGCATCATTTGTACTCCATAGAGCGACATTTCATACCCAATTTCACACTGAAATATGTAATCCAGTCTTCTTTACGCTACTTGGAAAAGTTTTTCATGTGACTCCAATACAAATCGAACAACAGAAGCTTAGAGATGTTTTGATCTGGATTTTTATTCTGATTCATAAAATTCAACTGGTTTAAATGGGAGAAACTGACAATTTCATTAAATTATGAGATTTCACTAATTTTGTGACAATTTATCTTTATAATTAATGAATATGCTGATACAGTTTAAGTGGATGGATATTTAACTACAGATGGGAAATGGAGGAAGAGGAAGATGAAATGGGAAGGTAGAAATACAAAATGTGGTTACAAACTGGGAAAAATGGGAAGAAACTGGGATGAGAATCGACAACATGGACGAACAAATTCATCCCAAATGTTTTCCTGAGGCAACGCTACTGCTTGATTTAATAATTAATGATTATAGCAGTGATAATTGTAGTTGAGATTTTTTTTAATCACATTTTTCCTGGATTTACCCGTACATAGAGCAGGGGCGTCCAAAGAGCGGCCATTCGTGGCCTTTGTGTTATTTTTGTGTGGCCACAACTCAAGAATGGCACGTTTGTCCCTCTGACACTTTTTGCAATTTTTTTAGAATAAGAAATGGGGAAAAAAAAAAATATTATCATTTTATTTTGATCTCATAATAAGTCTAACTAAAGCAAAGTTTGTAGAAGAAAAATCTTATTTTCATTGCTGGGAATAAACTAAAAACCTTTTATAGATTTTAAAAATGTAAAGTAATAAACCCAAACAGTTAAATGACTTTAGACGTTAATATTACCTTTTTTTTTGTTCTCCAGGTAAAAGAGAAATAATTTACAATATTTTTTTATGACTGTGACATAAGTGTAAGTGTTGAAAGTTTCCTAGTGCATATTTTAGATGTTTTCTTAGTTCTGCACACCTGAAATGATAAATCCTGCAGAACCTGACGACACGCAGAGGAAATTCAGCATTTGAATCAACAAATGCATCAGAAAGAACTGAAACATTACACTCAGGTAGCAGCAGAACTACTTCAACATGTTTTTACTCAAGGATAAGTAAAAAGTAGTCTCCAAGGAATGACTCAGGTATTTTGTAAAATGTTTACTCAAGTACTGAGTAACTGATCAAAACATATTTAATATTTAATTAATATTTAAAAATTAAATCATCAGATGAACCAAAATGTAAAGTTAAGTGGAAATTTTGGTATGATTAGGACAAAAATGACAATAATTTATATGAGTACAAAAAATAACAACATCTATTTTTTTTTTTCAATAAAAAACTTTTGAAACTTTAACAAAAACTGCAGGTGTGTGTTTGGTGAATTTCTGGTTAAAACATGTTTGTTTTTCATTCAGTGGGTAGAAAATCCAGACGTTTTACTCAAGTAAGAGAAAAGATACTTCATAATAAAATGAGTCAAAGAACAATGTAGTGAAAATAGTCCTAAAATTAATTTCTTTCACACTGAAGTAAATGTAACTGGTTATTACCCAATAGGTTCCAATAGTTTGACTCCTCTGATCGAAGGCCTTGAACTTCTGGCTCACATTTTGTTGCTGCTTCTCATTTTTATTGATTCATTTCTGCCATCCTCCTTAGAGAGGCAGCCAAGGATAACTAAGATAGTAACTAAAATAAAAATAGGATTTTTTTCAAAACTTCATTTTATCTTTTGGGATTAAATGATCAACTTTCTTTGATTGTATTTCCTTAAATTAGCATCACATTTGACTGAATTTAGTTAATTTGAGGAGAAATGGAATTCATATGAAGTGAAGTTAGACATAAATAGATGATGTTTAGGTGAAATGTCTTGTATTTTGGTGTTTTATAACCAGAACTGAACTGTTCTGATCACATCTGGCCTCACTCCACTGCCTGCCTGTGCATTTTAGAGTTTATTTCATTTTCACTTTTAAATATCTAAATGATCTTTCTCCACCAAATCTCTGAGCTTCTTCAATCTTACGTACCTTTTTTGGACCCTCAGGTCACGACTTGACCTAGTTTGTTTCATGTTTAACTCTTGGTCTTTTTGTGTAATATTTGTATGTTTGTAGCTTAAAACAGCTGTGGCTGTTTTAAAGTGTTTTATAAATATATTTTTTAAAAAGTCATTAGCCTCCAACAGCAGGGAAAGTTTCCTTTCAATCAATTAAACACAAAATAACCCCAAAAGCATTACGTGGAAAAGCATCCCAAATGAACCGATGGAAGTATTGCACAATGTTTACTTGTAGCCAAGCAAGAAACTTTTAATCAAGTATTGCAATTCCTTTGCTTAAGTGGAGTGTCTGCACGCATCTTCCACCACTGTTCTTTTTACCTTTGAACTTGTCATGTCCTTTCTTTTCTCCAAGGCGCATCTCGCAGGAAAGTAACAGAGAAGGGGGGAGCGGAGGGGGCAGCAGAGAAAGAATAGCAGAGTATGAAAGAGAGAGGGAGCGACAGAGAGAAAGGGAGCGCAAAGTCTTGTCAACCGGAAATAAAACAAGCTGGCACCCTCCCCATCCCCAAGCCCCTACTCCCACCCCAAAGTCATATACTTCCTCCTCACTCTCTTTTTCCTCCCCTCTGCCTCTCCCGCCTCCATCTTCCATCTCTCCCTTCCGCTGCATGGGGATATATTTAAACCCGGCTTCTGCTCGGCTCGGTGCTGTACACACCGTCATACCTGCGTCACCGCATAAACCTCACGTCGGGCCGTGTGTGTCCGTCGGCAGGCTGGAGTTCCTGGACGGATCCTTTAAGCTGCTCCGAAAGGCCCTGATGGAGCCTTTTGTTTGCTGTTTGGAACAAAAAGTGTTTGTGGAGAATCAGGAGTGTTGCTGCGTCTTCACAAGCTGCTGAGTCCAGTTGGACAAAAGACTCTAAAAAAGCAGAACAGGTTTACAAATCCAACAACGCATCACGTCTCCTTTCTCTGATGTTTCAAAACAAACATATGTGATCGGATAAAAAGTTTATTGTCCCTCCAGGTGGTTATTTACATGACATAAAGAAGAAAACAATAATAAAAATACACCAAAATATTCATATTGCACATAGAACAATTGCACAGCTGTGACCAGTGTCTGTTATTTTATTGTTTATATTTATATGTTTGAGTAAAATGAACATTGTTCTTTTATTCTATGAACTGCACAGCGTTGTCAATTCAACGCAAATTTTTTTTTTTTATCTGCAGAAAATGAGAAACTGTGGAAAAAAGGAAAAACATGCAGAGCTTAAATAATGCAAAGAAGACAAGTTCATAATAATTTAGAAACAACAATATTAATGTTTTAACCCAGGAAGAGTTCAGAAACGAATAACCAGGAGGTTTTCAGTGCTGTATTGCACCACAGTTTGTTTATGATTACCTGAGAGCGACACTAATGGGGATAAATCAACATTTATACCTTTAGTGTTAAATTTAATCTCCATATATCTACAGGCTGAAGGCACAGACGGTTGTTACCTTCAAACTGTAGACAGAAGATGATTAAATGTAACATTTAATTTACCTTTTATTGTTTTCTCACATTACAGCCACATAATTATTTGGTGGTTCATTCAGCTCCTATTACTCTGATGCCACTGAATAAAATTTATCGTAATCAGTCAGAACTTCTTCTTCTTCTTCTTCTCACGACTGGCATAAAATATCAGGAAGCCTTTAAATGATCTTCTAACATAAATGTCTGCTTTCTAGATAATCAACTATCCAGGCACTGATCATTTGATTCTTATGTTTATTCTGTTTTCATGTATTATTAATGCACACCACACTTTTCAGATTGTTGAAAACTTTTAAAAACCATCACAGTTATGTGCTTTATAATGTTAGTTGCTGTAGCCTGACGAAATATGAAGGATCTGAAGGGATGCAGATACTTTTTCACTGTTTCTGCTGCAGCTGCAGCTGAAACGTCGTTTTTAGGGTGAAAACAGAAACGGACTCTTTTTAAAACCCTCCAGCGAACCGTTTACACTCCCCATCATAATCTGGACCTCATGAAAAGTGCACCACTAAACCAAATCAAATTTTAATAACGCTCCAATTCAACACAGGTCAACTTTTTAATTTACAACAAATTCGAACGAAAATCATTCTCATCATCAGACTTGTATCACTATGATATTTATGTTTTGGTGACCAAATGAAAACGTGTTTAACAGAAATAATGAAACTGTTTAAGCCTGCAGTATTTTCAAAGATAAGGGGAAATCAACCACGTATTTGAAGATGTTCTTTAAAACGTCCAACCTGAGCTAAAAAACGAGGTGCTGTCGTTTCTGTTTGGCTGCTGCTGAGCGTGTTTGGACTCGGAGTCCAGCTCTCTGTTTGCTCTCAGTGGATGTAGGTCATTACTGCTAAAACTGCTCATGTTTTCCTCCTCTAACCTCAGACATGAGCTCCAGGTTCTGGTCCGGCTGGAAGACAAACGAGTTTTACCTTCAAGCAAGTTTCCCAAAGCTAATGGACGGATTTTTGTCTAAAACTCTCGATAATCGTTTATCGTTGGCGTTTGACTAAAGTCAAAAGGGTTGGAGACAGCTTTTTATTTCTCTTTCTCACTGTTTGCGTTTTAATGATGTTTTTTTTTTAAAACTCTTTCTCACATGCTGTTTTTATTTTAATTATGTAAAGCACTTTGAAATGCCTTGCTGCTGAAATGTGCTATACAAATAAAATTTGATTGATTGATGATTGATAATCACCTGCTGGTGTAGATTTCCAGACCTTGGTTTTGAAGATTTTTTTACTGCATGAACACAAAGCAGAAAAATCTTCTTTTTCTTTCAGCTGTAACAGATTTTTATTAAAATGTGTCGTCATAAGGCCTTTATCCAAACTAGGTTTTGTTATTAAAGCTGCAGTGTTATAATAAAACACCTTGGATTGTTTCTGTCTTATTTCTTAGACGCTTTCTTGGTATTTCTGACGTTTCCTCAAAGCTTCAGAGCTTAAATATGTTTTAATTATCAAACATTAACCGTTTGTTGCCATTGTGGGAAAAAAAATGTTTTTTTGTTTGGTAACCTCAAATCATGAAATTATTTTGATTGTGAAATAAATTTGAAGTAATTTTTATCCTGCAAGAAAATGTTACATGTTTTAATTAATTAATCAGAAATATTTTTAAATGATCTTTTTTTTTCTTTTTAAAAATGTATTGCTTTATTGTAAGATTTCAAGATATGGGTGAGATAAAGGCACATTTAATTTATTGCATTTATTTCTGAAAATATTTAAAGTACATACTGATTCTCACCACATCCAATTATTCACAGAAATATTGAAAAAAATAAAAATCCCCACACATTTTATCAGAGATAAAGAAAACACAAAATGTTCATAATTTAAAGGCCAAGAAATGAGAAAAATTCCTACAAATGAGCCAATAATTAAAGATTTGACCCGATTCAACGCAGTCTGGTCTGGAAATACCTCCCTGCTGATTTTACTCGGTATTTATGTGTAATTTATGGCTAAAATTGAACCCCATCATCTATTTATTATCCCCTATCTTTCCATTATCTGTGCTTTATGCTCCTCTCTCCCAGCCTTCCCCCTCCTCCTCTCGCTGGCATTAAGTTCAAACTTGACACTGATGTTGACTCACTTTGTCACCCCTCGGTGGCTCCCTCTCCCTTCCTCTCTTCCTCTTCCTCTCTCTCCCCATCGCTCGGAGGACACGAGCGCCCGCAGACGCATTTCTCTCCAGAGCCCCCCTCCTTCCACCTCCCTCCATCCCTCCATCCCTCTCCTCCCTCTTTCACTCTATCTCACCCTGTCCAACTCTCTTCATCTTTCTCCCTGCACTCTCCTTTGCAACACACACACACACAGCGTTGTCAACAAAGCTGGACGTTGGGGGAATAAAGGTCCGCCGAGGAGGAGAGGAACTCTCAGGACGACTGCGTCCGTCTCTCTGGTCAACTTGGTAAGTTGGTGAAAATTAATCTTTTAAGCTTTTAAATGTTTTATGCTGAATCATTTTCTTAACCCAGTTCTGAAATTTGTGAGATTGTTGAATCTAAATTAATCCAAATTGACCTTTGACACTTTTTCGCTTCAGTCGCACTCTTATATAACTTTAAAAAAAAATCATTTATTTTGCAACAACTATGTTTAAGCGTTATGCATCCTAACTTGCAGCCTTTTCTTGCTTGTACAACACTGATTTTAAAGCTTTCAAACTCATGCAGTGGCTCCATTTCTGCACGTCTGCAAAGAAAGTTTATTTTCCTCACATAAATTCCTACTTTTATGTGTTTCTTTGCTCATTTTTGATTGCATTCAAGCTTGAGTTCTGCACAAACGGAGCTAAAAGCAAGTCAAATGTCACGGCTCTCTGAGTGGGTTCTAATGTACCTCCTCTCCCCGTGGTATACTAGCACCGCAATGTATAACACACACACACACACACACACACACGTTACGACAGCGAGCATGTAACTAACTCCATTTATGTCTGTCATCATGAGGCTAATTCGCCACAATGCCAACCATGTGTGAACTCATGCGATACGAACCCCTCCTTCCTCCTCCTCCGTCTTCTTCTTCGTCTTTCTGCCGTTTCCAAACGGATCCAAGGAGGCGGACAGGAGTAAACGGAGGGGATCACACGCAGAGGACGGGGGTTCCTTTATTTCTCTCCATGCTGGTCTGGACGCCCGTAGTATGTATGAGAAGTTAACCATGCTGAACCTGCAGAGTGGCTCCAACTGGAGCGGGCCCAACAACTGGTACCATGACCCCACCGGCGTTCAGACGCAGCACAGCGCAGGTGAGGAGACGTCCAGGATGGATGGATGCATGTCAGCTGGTTAAGGTCAGATCTGTTGAATTTTAGAGCATATTAACTTTTACAGCCAGCAAATCTGAGCCTGTAGTTTGTGATATGGGAGATGTGGCTCTCCACCCAGGGCGCCAAGGCCTACGGGGCTACAGCGTGCTTCTGGGAGTGAGAGAAGTTGCTTCTCATTTGCATCCAGAATAAGTTTTTTGTTGCTTATATGCATGTTAGGTCAATGAATGGGCGCCCACTGCGTTATATATACAATTTAAAGAATGTTTTTATACAGTTTGTGCAACATTTACATCTAAAATATTAAATATAAAATATTTAAACTGGTCAAACCCACAGAAACCAGACATGCTTAAAAACAAAAGGTTTGGATTGTTTACATTTTTATTCTGCTTGTAAAAACATAAAAATTGAGAATTTTTCAGTATTTTTGGTGCATTTATTACTATCTTGAAGGCCAGCCTGAAGATTCAAGATACAGTCTTGGACTACATTATTTTATGCTGCTTACACATTGTTCTACAGTATTTAGTACTATATTAAGAAAAAATAAATACAATTAAAGTTACGAGAATAATTTCATAAACTTACAAGAATAAAGATATAATATTATAAGAATAAGGTAATAATATTATGAGAATAAAGTTCAGGAATAAAGTTTAAATAAGACGATAAAGTGTGAATAAAGCTGGATTATGATTTTAATCTCATAATTTTATGACTTTATTCTTGTATTTGTATTGAATTTTTTTTTAGTCTGACTCTAATAATCGGTCATATTGATCTGCCTCTGTCTGTGTAAATCTATGGAAAATTCTTTTAGCTAAGCACAAGATGTTACATTAAAATATCTGTTAAAGTGGATGGCTGACTCAAATAAGATACACTGTAAAAACATTTGTTTTTTGTAAAATTGGCTGTGTGTGTGTGACATGGGGGCCAGAAAGCGGGGCTCGCCCGGGGCGTCATTTATTTAGCAACCGCCCCTGCTGCAGCCCTAAAAAGCAACATTTCTTTTAAATAAATTTCTCCGTGTGTGTTTTTCCTCTGCTTGCTGGCAGTGTCCGAGGGCTGCATGCTGGACACAGAGGGCAGCATGGGGGGAGAGGCGGGGGGAGGAGGCGCTGGCAGAGGAGGAGGAGGAGGAGGAGTCCCCGTGGAGCGGGACGAAGGCGAGGAGTCTCAGCTGAGGCTGCAGCTCAAGAGGAAGCTGCAGAGGAACCGGACCAGCTTCACGCAGGAGCAGATCGAGGCTCTGGAGAAAGGTCAGAGCGATAACGCACGCAAAGCTCAAACCAGCGCCATGACGCAGCAGCAGCAGCAACAAACTGGTTTACAGCTTTCTGATTAATACAGCACCACAAACAAAATCAGTTTGCATATTTTGACAGGTCATGATCTTTATTGGCGCCTGCAGCGGCCAAACAACTCCACTTCCGGAAGCAAATCATCCATTATCTTATCTCCGCAAATATTCCCGCTCTGTTCCAAAAAGGCCCGTAGCGGCGGAAAGCAGCAGAAAACGCGTCGTTGCTGCAGCGGGATGCGGCCCCCGGATCAGGGAGCCACCGCTCACTGGATGTGGCTGCGCAGGGCCCCGGGGCCAAATGAGGAGGCAGGGCCCACTGTGCGCCCGAGCAGAAACCGATGACTGCGGTCAGTCTGTGCAGATGACAGTAATGAGGTACACTGACCTCAGCGCGCAGCCGAAGCGCAGTAAACATGGCGCGTTAACACAGACGCCAGTTAAAACGAAGCCAATTAGAGGAATTTCTCACACAAGTTTAATTTAAACTCTGGTGGAGATATGATTATTAGAGATGCACCGATCCGATACTGATATTGAAAAGAGTTATTGTGATAATGTAGCCGATCCATAATTGCAGATCTATTCAGTCTAAATCTATTCTTTATTTATTTTATATTATTTAGAATTCCTAACTGCTCTTTCTGAACAATTGAAAAGGTTTGTTGCAGTTTATTTTTACATATTTGACCAAGATAGTCAACCGATTGTTTTTGTCAGTCTCATTTTATTTATTGGTATTTATTTTACATTGGCTCTTTTACTCCTAGTTGAACTAACTGGACAAAATAGTTGTTTTTACATATTTTACAAAGCTTGCAATACGATCGTGTGCTGCACTGGTGCAGAGTCGTCAAATAAACGTGTAATTCAGTAGATTTATGTCTGTGGTTAAAAAAGGAAATGATTTAAGTAAATTCAGTGGTTTTTCTGTATTGTATCAATATCAGCCAATACTAAACCTCAGATATCGATATCAGTATCGGAAGTCAAAAAAGTGAATTGTTGGGTATATTGGCTTAACTTAATGCTATACCTTCCTTTTGGAATTTTACTTTTTCTACACAAAAGATGTAATGCAAAACCTGAAATATTGCCAAATGTATCCTCTTTATAAGGGAAGAAAATGACCTTTTGATTAGCCAGCTGACTAGCAGTGCTCAGTAGCAGGCAGCACCTCCCTGCTCTAGTTTTATAGTGGTTTTAAAACAGCTTCATTGTAACTGAATTCATTATTTGTCTGCTTTAAACAAACAAACAAAAAATAAAAATAAAAAAAGAATGCAAAATCACTTTCTGCACCATCAAGCAAGAAATTATGAGTAATTTGTGATTTTTCTATTTCGGAAGTGAAAACATGGATGCACTGTATTCACCTCTGATACAGATAACTGAGGTTTTGTATTGGCTGATACGGATCTAATACAGAAAAACAGTTTTGAAATGACTAAAACGCTTCATTTTTTAAAAACGGAGACATAAATGTACTAAAATACAAATTTATTTGATAACTCTGCACAAGTACAATCATAAAGAAACTGACAAAAGTAATAGGTTGACTACCAACTCTAGTTATTCGTCCATTTTATAGAAAGAAAACAAAAAAAATCTGTTATATTGTTCATAACAGATGGCAGCTGTTACAGAAAAATGCATAATTTTTACTCTCCAAACCATAACTGTTTGTGTTTTTGGCGACAGAAACATCCAAATCGTTTTTTATATGTTTGACCAAGACAGTCAACCTATTGTTTGACTATCTTGATTATTGTGCACTGTCAGCACCAGTGCACAGCAACAGGTGGGGAAGGGGCACCGTACGTTGATATGGCCTGAGAAACTCGATAAGAAAACTTTAGACTGTTACTGGTTTTGAAACTGCAACAAAAACTCAAAATATTACCAAGTATAATTTATAGTACACTTGAATGAAGACAAAACTATCTTACAAATATCGTTTTTAACAGGATATGGTAGCTTGTTTTGAGTCAATAATTTGTGAATATTGTTTTAAAAGTGCACTGATTCCACTGGCAGAATATTTTACTTATGTTTTCCTATTTCATAAGCAGTACTTGTTCATCAGTATTAAGGAATTATTTCCTTACAACAAGCTTGTATGTCTTGCTGTAAAGTTATTTGTTAAGATTTTCTTTTTGCAGTGTTGGAACATGTCTACTTATTCTCTAGGTGTTTGCAGAGGTTTGGGTTTTAAGTGATCGGTTTTGAAGTGTGAAGTTTGCAGCTTTCTGTGGACGTAGACCTGAAAACTTGGGGATCAGGACGTTGACTCAGCCGGCTGCTGACAGGGTGGGGCTTATTCACGTTTTGACTTGTCAACAACAGAAATTAATCATCTGCTAAGCAATAATGAACCTAAAGCCTGACTGCAGCGGTGAAGGACAGAGTTCACTCATACCCAGACTTAGTTTCTAATTTAGTACACTGCAAAATCACAAGATCTTAATAGGCATCTTTAGTTTCTAGTATAAATATCTTAGCTTTGTCTTTTTTCTTAAAAGTAACTTTTAAGCAGCACTAGGTGCTTGTTTTATGTAAATATCTCCTTAATATTGATTAATTAGTATTTGTTCCATTGGCAGATTATTTATATTTTAACAAGATATTTAGTGAAATAATCTAACAGTGGAACTACTACGCTTTCATCAATATTAAGGAATTATTGACTTGTAATTTATTTTTGTCTCATTTCAAGTGAACTAATATATTTGCACCAGAAACTAGACCAAAATTGCTTGGTAATGTTTTGTGTTTTTGCAGTGTAACGCTGGTTTATCTCACCAAATTCAACCTGAAACCAGTTTTGATGAGATTAAAATCAAAGTGGACTTCTCTGCTGTTTAGCTTAAAGCAGCTCTGCTTTGAAATAAAATGCTAAGGCAGCTTCTCAACTTGAATCCTTTCAGTTTAAATTTGTGCGTGTTCCACGTGGATGAATAATTTACACAAAGTGCAACAGATAAATATTTCAAAACGGGTTGTAAGCATAGAAGCTTAACTTCCTGGATTTAAGGTTCCTGTAAAACATAATTAGAAATGCTAATACTCGACATAGAGCACAGTCTGTTAAAATTAGCCTCTTTTTCATTATAACTTTGAGTTCTGATGAACTTCATCTGAAGCTTCAGGGCAAACTGCTGTCCAGTAGTCCTGTGTTTTCCTTATTGTGCTGCGTGTTTGACGTTATGTAATATCCTCCACAGAGTTTGAAAGGACACATTACCCAGATGTTTTCGCAAGGGAGAGGCTGGCGAACAAGATCGATTTACCTGAGGCCCGGATACAGGTGAGCACATCAGGACGGATTCCAGCAGATGATCTGAAGAGCAGACTGGAGATTAAAGTCAGAAATTTAAGTTGGAGTTAAAGTCAAAATTCTGAGAAAAAAAAAATTCAAAAATTAGAGTCAGAATTCCAACCTTTTCTCATAACTTTGATTTTTTTTCTTCTCAGTTTTCTGACGTTAGTCTCCTGAGATTAAAGTCAGATTTCTGAGGAAAAAGTGAATTTGTTTGGAGTCTGACTGGAGTCTGACTGTCAGGTGTGGTTTTCCAACCGGAGAGCCAAGTGGAGGAGGGAGGAGAAGCTGCGCAACCAGAGGAGGTCGGGCAGCGTCACCTCCTGCTCCCAGAGCCAGGCGCCGCTCAGCACCTCCTTCAACACGTCCGTCTACCATCAGCAGCACGGCAGCAGCTCAGGTAAAGCCCAGACCGTCGCATCGGAGCAGCCGTCTGCATCTGCTGCACATGATTTAAACATCCGAAGGCTGGAATATTTCAGTAGTTTATAATTACAATCCTCACAGCGGCTCCTGCAAAGCATCAGGGGTTCTCCATTAAAGTGCAAACGTATTAAATATTTCCACCTCGAGATGGTTTCAGTGAGTCTAAGTGTGTGAGTGTGTGTGTGCGTGCGTGCGCATGCGTGTGTGTGTGTGTGTGTGTGTGTGTGTGTGTGTGTGTGTGTGTGTGTGCTCACCACCATCTCTGTCTCTGCAGGGTCCATGTTGAGTCAGACGGAGCCGTCGCTGCCCAGCTACAGCTCGCTGTCTGTCTTCTCATCTGGAGTCCAGGTTGGACATTCAACACTCATCATTCATCAACACCTTCCAGACCACGTCACAGTCCGAGCCACGTCTCTGCTGCGGAAGAGGATTAGGGCCAAAACAAAAAAGAATTATGAGATTCGAGTCAGAATTCTGAGATTAACTAAATTTTGAAATTAACGTGAGAAATTAATGTCAGATTTCTGAGAAAAATGTCAGAAATTAAAGTTAAAATTGTGAATTAAAAGTCCGAATTCTGAAAGTAAAGTCAGAATTATAATTTTTTTTATTTTTGGTGACCCTAATCCTCTTCCATACTCTCATTGTGGAGAAACCCTTATCTGAGCCAATTTTCTAATGCAGACATTGTTGACTTATTTTAAGTCAGTTCTTTATTTGGATATTAAATGTGTAGCTCGTTCTCTTACAGCGAGTGGAACGTTGTTACAAATGTTCCTGAAGGAAACGTCTGCACAATAATATAAAAATAATGTTTGGTTCTGCTTAAATATGAAAAAAAGAAAGGTAGAAATCCTACTTTTCAGTGTAATGCAGTACATACATGTAGATTAGACATAAATGATAATTTCCATGCAATTATTAAAGCATAACACACATGATTAGGAATGATTCAGACTCCCGCTGATCTACACGCTGTTTTACACACCTCTAGCTCCTCCTAGTGGTGAAACTCCAGCATAGCTTTATCTGTTTGCGACTGTCTTGATCAGTGCTGTTGCTTTGGGGGCCAAAACTGACAAATCTAAACTATTGGTGTGTCACAAAATGTATTGAATAAATAAATTTGACATTGACATTTGACATTGAATTAAAAATGCAAAATTAGTTTTCTGTGATTTGATTTATTATTTTTTTGTCTTTTGGTTTTACCTGCTCAAAAGTAAACAATCTTTTTTTATATAAAATCTGTGGGTAATTAAAACTGCAGTATGTAACTTTGATAAAGCAATATATTTTTTTACATTTTTATTAAAACTGTCACCATGCTGTGACTGTTTGTTATGAGATAAATAATCTATGAAAAGATCTGCCTTCTGCCAGTGTTATTTAGAAACAACCAATCAGAGGCAGGAGGAGGGTCTTAGTGCTGTCAATCACCCTCCATGTGGCTACACTGCAGCTAGCACACCATGTTGGGAATACTAAGGCTAGTTAGCAGTGACAGAGGATAAATGGTTTTCCTGTAAAGGTAAGTTGTTTCTCCAACATCCAGCAGATTCAGCAGGGAGAACATGAGATTGATTGACAGCACTAAGCCCCGCCTCCTGGCTCTGATTGTTGCATTTCTTCAGCTAGCAATAGCAACTCAGGAAGGAGGTGGAGGATGTAGATCTTTTCACAGATTATCTGTCAAATATTAAACTGTCACAACATAAAGACAGTTTCAACAAAACATATGTTTTTATCAAAGTTAAATGCTGCAGCTTTAAAGATCCAAAACATGAAAAGGGGCTTCAGACTTATTGAAAGAAAAACTCATCATTTCCAAATCATTTCGGCCATCAATTGTTTTTTACCCTTCTTGACCTGAGGTGCAAACAAAATCATTTCAAGGGCTACAAATGGCCCCCGACCCCCACTTTGAACCCCCCTGGTCTTGATGCTTCGTTCTCTAAAGCTGATTTTTTTCCCCTCTCTTTCGTCGCTCTCAGTCTATTCCTCCCCAGTCGGCCTCCTCGTACTCCTGCATGTTGCCTCCGTCGCCCTCTGCGCCGCGCAGCTTCGACTCGTCGGCGTACTCCTCCCCTCACCTGCAGACTCCGCCCTCAGCCAGCTCCAACACAGGTGGGTGTTTGGTGGAAATGTCTCATTTTTCTCTTCCAGTTCCCTCTGTTTGCTGAAATCAGAACCGTGGTGTTTCCCTCTCTTCTCCCGCTCAGGGCTCATATCACCCGGCGTTTCGGTGCCAGTCCAGGTCCCAGGAACCGAGCCGCAGAGCATGAGTCAGAACCTGGGGCAGTACTGGGCCAGATTACAGTGAGCTCCAGGCGAATGCTGATGGACAGAAGAAGAAGAGGAAATGAGGAGGAAGAGGAGAAAGGGCATGTAAAGGTCGTGTCATCGTAGCAAGATTAGCATCCATGTTTAAAGGAAGCGCAGGTCGGAGCTGTAGAGGAGCCTTGGAGGGTTGAAGACCCCGAAATGCATTAAATGTTTACAGAATCAACCAAAAGCAGCTTTGGTTGCACTTCACAGTACTCTGCTGGGTCCGGTGTCGTTTCTGAACGGGTTCACCAATTTAAAGGAGAGCTGAAAAAACAGGACCAAAGAAGTATTCACACCCTTTGAATTTCTCAGATTATTACTACGATGGAGCAACACGGCCACGCTAAGGGAAAAAATTACAGTTATAATATTACAGTAGTAAACACGTACGAGAATAAAAATAGAGTTGAAATGATGCAAGAATAAAGTCATATTTTGAGAATAGTTATAATTCTATAACTTTGTTGTTGACTTTATTCTCATATGTTTTAATTCTCATAATTTTATCACTTTATTTCCATAATTTTATTTATTTATTTGTTTGTTTATTTGTTTATTTATTTAAATTATGGCCCTTATTCTTTGTCGGATCCATAAGGTTTTTTGTGTTTTACTGGGATTTTATGTTATAAACCAAAACAGGTACTGCATGATTGTGAAATGGAAGAAAATCCTCCATTGCTGGTCTGCACCTGTATTGAGACCCCTTTTACTCTGATACCACTCAATAAAAACCAGAAAGCACAATTGCCTTCATCAAAGTAGTATGAAGAGAAGATTTAAAATTCAAATGTCTTACATTTCAAAATCTGCAAAGTGTGGCAGGCATTTGTATTTAGTCTCTCTGAGTCAGGACTTTGTAGAACCTACTTTTGTTGCAGTTAGATTTTTGTGGTGCGTCTCTTCCAAATTTCTAGAGAAATAATTCAAGCAAGCGTTTATTAACTCTTATTTGGAAGTCTTGTTTGAAATTCTCTTTTGTTTTGCATCCAGCCTTTGAGTAGGCCATTCCCGCACATGATGTTGATGGTTGTTTCAAGTCTTTTTCAGGTTGGTTTTTCTCCAACATTGCGCTCCATCCAACCCCCACAGCATTATGCTGCCAACACCATGTTTTGCAGGGTTAATTCTTTTCCATGAATATGAGGAAATTCATAAAGCAGTGCCATCTCCTTCATTGTTTACACATTTTTCCCACAGGATAAATGAACCAAACTGCACTAAAGACAGTTGTGTTGCAGATTGTGCATAGAAAAATGCTTTAATTTAAATGTTTTAATTACATTTCTCAAGGACAGTTGTTGATGGCCTGAATTTTCAGGATTTTATTTCTAAAAGGTTTTTAGCACCATCACTGCAAAAACACAAAGTTTTATTTAAGTATTTTTGGTCCAGTTTCTCGAACAAATATCTTTGTACATTTCAAATAAAACAAACTGATAAGTGACTTTTCAGCAAAATATAAAGGCTTGTTTTAAGCCAATAATTCTTTGATACTGATGAAAAAGGTTTTGTAACACTGGCAGATTATTTCACTTATAAATGGGAAAAATGTGATGTTATAAGTTAAATGATCTGATAATTGAACTATTATTTTTTCATCAATATTAAGGAACCAATCAAGTTGGTATATCTCACTGAAAAGTTACTTGCAAGTTAATTTTGTCTTACAAAAATTACTGGGTAAGATTTTGTGTTTTTGCAGTGATTTTTGTTCCAAATCACAATTATGCAATACCTTGTGTCGGTCTCCCAGATAATCCATCCATCTATCGTCTATAACTGCAAAGAACTGGAGAATTAAAATGTTCAAGAATGAATTCAAAACTCAAGGTTTAGATTTTTATTTTTAGAAAAACTGATTCTAATTTTTAAACATTTGAATCTGAGGAAAGTGCGAGGCTGTGCCGCACACACAGATCACTCATCCCAGGTAAATACCAGCATATTTCAGGTGTATTGTGAAGTGTAACCACTGTCTGTTGTTACTTGAGCAGCTTAACCACATTGTGATAAACTAGCTTGTTCCCTAAGCTGTGAGACTACTGTGAAGATTTTAGACTCGCTTATGGCAATCACTTGTACTTAAAACTTTAAAAATCTACCATAAAAAGTGTAAATCCTGCCTATCCTGACTGCACTGAGGCTGCATATTTTTGTACAGACATCTGTGGGGGAAGAACGTAACTGGAAGACTGCAAAGCGTCATTAGAGGAAAGAATGTAGCATGATCTGGGCTCCAATCATCCTTAAAACACACGACAATTTATCAGAAATAACAATATTGCCATTCTGTTATAGGTTTAGCCTTGAAACATGAAATCTGCAGCAAATTTCTTCTATATTTGATATTAATTTGGGGAATATTTTTATCAGGTCAGTTAAAAAGGACAGTAGCAGCTTGTAAAGCGATTAAAAACTGATTCACAAAGTCTTTTAAACTGTTTTATACATCACTAATGACACTTTTTCTTCAGCGAGGGACAATCAGAAATTCTTGCACGTCAAACTGAAATGCAAGCATTTCAAAGAAACAATAGGAGGTGGAGGAGAAAATGTAAAACTACTACAGACTTGAACCAGCTGTGCATGACCAAAAGATGGCGCTATAGAGACAATCAGCTACTCAGAAACAAATCAAATATTATACAGAAGCCTTTATTGTACTTTTACAGAGATTTAGGCTCTGCTCACTTTTTTTCCTCTGGTTCTGTTGATGCAACTCATATGAAATGTCCTTAAAATCTCCTATTTATTTGTGTTTTCACTTGTTCTCACGGGTCATTTGTGTTGAGGTTTCATTGTTGTCATGTGTTGTGTTAGTACTCTATAGCTACCAAGAGTCAACCCCTTTTTGTGAAGGCCTTGGATCCCTTTAATGAAAATAAAATGGTGTGTCATACACTTATGTGCATTTGTGGTATATTTTACTCAGCACAAGTCTTAACAGATGATTAAATATTAAAATCGTTTCTAAGATAGAATAAAAAATGTGATCTTACCTGAATATGTGGTTTGTTTAATGTTCATCCATTGCTTTTTTTTTTTTTAAATCATCACCTCATAAAATAAGAGTAATACAAAAAAAAATCAGCTAAAACAACTGTGATCAAAACCAGTGTGTTCTCTCTGCAAAGACAAATCATTGCAAAAAAATGACTTTCAAAGTAAAACTTAGGCTCCGTTCCCACTGCAGCCTGAAGTGGCCCAATTCTGGCTGTTTGTCAAATCGGATTTTTTTTTTTTTTTTGCCGTGGTCATTCACACTTCCAAACATGCGACCTGTATGTGTTCTCCAGTGTGTAACGCATGTGCAGTTGAGGGTGCAATAACGTTGCAAATAGAGAGCGTGCTCAGTGTTTCGCCAACCCTCATAAAAAAGAAGAGCTCAGTGTTTGCGGAAGTAAACATAGATGCTAATGGTGTAGCATAGCTTACGATTTTGAAGCAGCACATTAACAACTTAATCCTCGTTATCGTCCACCATAGTGGTTGTTTTTCTTCCTGCTTGTGCATATCAGGGCGCAGAATAGTGACGTTTGTCGAGTATCAATGACGACGTTCATGTCGGATCAATGCGACATGGCTATACAGACTCCGGTTATGTTTGAAAAGATCGGATACTATCGGATATCCAAATGGCCTGGATCGCATTCAGAATAATAATAAAAAAACCTGATCTGAGTTGTTTAGACGGTCATAGTGACCACATACATGTCACAAGAAGAAGAAGAAGAATCAGAATTGGGTCACTTCCGACCGCAGTGTGAACGGAGCCTGTGTGTGTAGAGTTCTGGTCATGTTTACATGCAGACATGATATGCATTGTAGATTTGAAACTGGGAGTAAACAATAATTTGGTAAATGCCCATGCTTATCATAAACTAAAAGCTGCCATTCATAGAGTAAATGTAAGAAGAAAAAAACTTCTCCTAAATAAATATGTACAAGGCCTGTCTCGTTTCTAGTTCAAACATCTTACTACACTTGAAATATGAAAACTCTAACTTAAAAGTAACTTTTCAGCATGATGTAGGAGCTTGTTCTAAGTCTATTATTCATGAATATTAATTTTAAAAAGTACTAGTGGCAGTGGCAGATTATATTATTTCACTTTTAATATGGTAAAAACGTTTTGTTAAAAGTGAAATTATCTTCCAGTGGAACAAGCATGTTTTAACAAAATTCAAGACATATTAACTTAAAAGAAGCTTCTACATCTTGCTGAAAAGTTACTTGTTAGTTTTGTTTTATTTCAAGTGTAGTAGGATATTTACACTTGAAACTAGACCAAACATACTTTGTGAAGTTTTGTGTTTTTTCAATGTATTCTGATAGAAACAAACAGCAATTTCTAAAATAGTAAAACCAAATTAATGATTTTATATGTCTTTGACCATTTTAAGGTTGAAATTGATCATTTTTGTGTCTTAAATAAGGAACTCAACTCTCCAAAATCTGGTGTGTTCAATCTGGCAACCAAATGACAAATAAAACTGGGAAACATTTAAAATCCAATATTTTCAGTTAAGAGCACAACACTTCAAAAAACGAATAAATATTAGATTTTGGATGATGGAAGAAATATCCCCTAATAAATCATGGCTGTATCTGCTGAATATGTAAATGGCTAAGTGCTTAAAAACAGTTTCATTGAGTATGACATAAAGTAGTGGTGTCATGTTGCAGCTGCTGTCTGCTCCCTGAGCTTTGAAGAAATCAATAAGGTGGATTGAATATACACCTAACAGAAGAACAAAGATGGAGAACAAGCTGGGCTCACAGGCCTGTTGCTTTGTTGCCCAATTTGTTAACATCAATGTGACACTGGGACACACTGAGCAGCTAAAAAAACGCGTTTATTTTTCCACGGGGCAGAAATAAAAACTAGACATGACGGAAACTGGACAGCCATTAGCAGCTCTGCACTATGTGCTAATGGCATGACTCACGTTAGTCCTGGGGGATGAACAGAAATTAAAGACAAGAAGAGAGGAGGAAGTGGAAGGGGGAGGAAGATGGAAAGATAATACTATGGATGGTTTGCAGTGAGTCAACATCAGAATAAAGACGCTGACCTGCAAACATAATGGGAGTCTAAGAGGAGACAGGAAATGCCAGAGCACTTCGGCTCAATGCAGCATCATCTGCATCTGTACAGAATAAAGGGAGAATTATTTCCTGTTAAAATGTGAGAATGACAAAAAAGAGACATTTTTAATGCTAATTATGTTCTTTTCACTGAGTTAAAGTTGAGATTTTATGATCAGATTTTATCCAAGATCCAGTTTAACCTTTTTAGAACTGATAATACAGTATTTCTCAAATGTAAAGAGGAATATATGTGTGGGAGGCACATTTTTTCCAAATTATGCTTACATTTTTAAAAGGGACATTTTATGTAAAATTCACAGTTTTATACTTCTCTTTGAGTTTTTACTGCTTCTAAAAAACACCCAACCATAAGTTAATGTTTTGTGGTTTTGTGTTTTGTGAGCCGTTTCAAAAACCTCACATGTGTTGAGTCTTGATCAACGGTCACTGCACCTTTACTTAGCAACCCCGTCGGAGTTCCAGCATGTTTGGTCAGCTGGTTTTACCGCTGTATTTGCTGTGCAATGGCTGCTGGAAAAGACAAAGTGTTTTGTTATTGACTTACGATCCAGAAACCACTTTCTGGATTTTTGCTGGTTTTGAAGGAGCCTCCACTTCTGCTTTTCAAAGATGTATGGTTGTATAATTGCATATGAGTTTGCAGACATTTTTACATGCGAGTGTAAATGTTGAGTTGGGGGCGCGGCCAGCAGCAGCTTATTTGGATTTAAAGTGACAAGGCACTCTAAAACACAATAGGCAGAACTGAGCAGACTGAAATCTCATTATATAAAAATGATTTTGTTCAAAAAACATGGAACATGTTTTGTAAAGCCTACAGACCTATACTAACCTGTTCAAGGAAGCATAATACTGAGGTTTATAATGAACTTTTGACAGGATTTAATTTACACTTCTATGTCCAGAAACATCCCATCTTCAGAAAACGTTAAACTCTGTCAGAAAAGGACGTTTGTTCAGACTGTTTTCTGCTGAGCATAATGGTGTCACAGTGCAGTTGACCTCTGGACTTACAGAAATAAATTGTTACCACCTCATCTGAGAGACTTTTGTGTGAAAACTGTCGGAATTAGAGAATGGATTCCTTTGATTCCTCATCTGATGTCAGAACTGCTGAGACCTATCACCTTTGACCCTCAACATGTAATCATGTCTTTGTTGAAGCCCGTGTGGACAGCGGGGAACTTCCTCAAAGCGTTCCTGAAGAGTCGCTCATGGGAACGGAACGGAGGAGAGCGGAGAACCAGACTGGAAGAGCTGCTTGACTCAGGAGGAAAAAGGAACGAGTCGGCATTTTGAGGCTAAACTGCATTAAATTTTTGTTGTATTATCTTCTAAATAGGTTTCAGAGACCAAACCTGATCAAGTTGGAAAATAAATCAGTTTAATTTTAATTTATTTAGTTTGAGTTAAATAAATTTAAATAGAAAAAAAATCAATGATGTGTGATTGAAGATAAATATTGATTGATGTGTATTGATTATTTTGATGACAAAACGAGACAAAATGTAAAATGTGACTGTATGATGTTTTTATGAACCTTGTTTCTGAAATGTGCTACACAAATAAACTTGATTGATTTAGCTTGATTGAATGATTTTAAAATATAATAATTGTACTTATAATATTAAAAAAACTAAATATTTACAAAAACACAATGGACACTTATTCTGGGAAAGGGGGCGGAGCTTAAAGTAATCAGAGATAATTATTGGCTCAGATGTATTTGCTGACAAACTGAAGCTCAAACACAAAGACAAAGTTTAATTCCTGGCGTCAGATGGTAACTATGGCAACACAGCAATCACACTATAATATCATAGTTTTAGAAAGTAATCTTTATAATTACTTTAAATGTTAAACTCTTTTAATGTGTCATTGACAAAACTATTAAATCAAACTTAATATTCTGGTTCTTTCTAAGCAGTTTACATCTGTTTAAATACAAGCATTTATTGGCATCTTCAGTTGCGGCTCGGTTCTCTTATTCCCTGGGCCGGCTCAGGAATGGATGTGTGTGTATATATATATATATATATATACACACACA
>NW_015115161.1:29701-56551 GCF_001443285.1 Poecilia latipinna | reverse complement strand
GGTCTTAGCGCTGTCAGTCACTCCTCCATGTGGCACATGTGCTCTGTGCTACGTTGCAGATAACACTGCTATAAATGCTCAGGCTAGTTAGCGTAGCCACTGATGACCACAGATAAACATTTTTTTTTCTGTTACAATAAGTTGTTTCTCCACCATTAGGACATTTACATGAGATTTATTGACAGCGCTAAGACCCTCCTCCTGGCTCTGATTGGTTGTTTTTGACCAGGATGACTTGGGAGCGTGCATTTCTTTAGCAGCAGCTGAAGGTTGAGGAGATCGACCTGTCCATACATTATCTGTCTAATAACATACTGTCAAGACATGATGACAGGACTAACAAATATGTAAAATATATTTGTTTAAATAAAAGTTACATATTTTACCTTTGCGGTGTCAGAGTAAAAAAAGAAAAAAAAAGCTAACCACACCTTTCAGATTTTAGTAGCCATAAGAAATTTTAATATGTATAATTACTTTTTACTTCACAATTTCGCGCTGCTTTGTGTTGGACTTCTACACGAAATAAATCCAAACAAAATACAAACAGTTTTATTTTTATAGATATTATATTATAACGTAACGTCAGCCTACAGATCCGTGTAGGCGACCTGGACTTTGAGTATTTTGTGGGCTGCAGGAATCTAAGTTTAGATGAGCTAATCACCTTAAAGGGAACTCATGAGCTAGACATCCACTTGTGGAAAATAAAAAGCAGAACCATTTTACTCTGCAGCCACAAGGAGCGCAGACGGTTCGGAGCGTCGATCAGCCCAGAGACAACGATGCTCCGGAGCAGACGCAGCGGTGAGCTGAGGCTCTTCTTCGCTTTCATACGGATAAATGTCGGACTTTCCAAAGTTTCAGTGAATGACGCCGCGCTTTGTTTGCAGGGATGGAGCTTCTGCTGTGGATGATGATGGTGATGATGATACTGAACTTCACGGGAGGGCAGTCCAATCAATACAGCAGAGCGGTGGTGAGTGAGCCGCTTCTCCCATGGCGCAAAAATGTTCTGATTTGACGCAGAGAATTGCGTTTGTACTGGATTTAATGTTTGCAGCACATGTGAGGTTTTTAGGGGGATAAATTGCATCTTATTTGTATGTGTCGTTATATTGCAAAACCTTTAATATTTTAGTAACATGAGGCCCCCCAAAAAGCTGGAAACATGAGATGAAACGAAAGCCGAAGATATTTATTTATTCATCCATTTATTTCTTAAATTATAACCCCCTTTCTGTCGTATTTTATATATAAAACATGGATTGTATAATTTTAAATGTTACAAGGTCCCAGAATTTCATATGAGAATTATTAAACACATATAAGACCAAAAACTCATACTTTATGAAGGATTAACAAAAGATTTCTTCTTTTTTTTACAGTAAAGAGTTAAATTAATATTCTGTCAAGAGTTACATGTATTTAAAAAAAAACATCCAGATTTATTATTTACTTTTCTCCTTGAGAATAAATATTAAGAATGACACAATAATAACTGATAAGTGTTATCGTCCTGAAAACAAGAACTTCTCTAACATTTCTTGACATCTTACATCTCAGTAACTTATTCTTGCACAGCTTCATTTTTCTAAGGCAGTTATGAATCAAAACAGTTTTTTCACTTCTGTCTTTGAAGGTAATATTTCTTTAGATTAAAAAGAAAAAAAGAAACAATGTAAAATGTGTGTCAAACTCAAGGCCCAGGGGCCAAATCTGGCCCACCATATGATTTATGTGGCCCTCAGGGACACAGTTGTGTAATGAAATATTATTTTCACAATCAAATCAAAGCAGTTTTTTCTGCATTGTGCCAAACATAAAGAAAGTGAAAATATGTTTAATATTAATTTTAAGAAGTAGTTATCAAATGCAGAGAAAGCTTTTTATTAAAGTTTTAAAAATACATTCAGCCACAATCGGCTCTTTGAGGACATCATCCAGAATGACACACCTGGGATAAAACATCTTAAGTTTTGCAGTATAACAGAATAAAATGTTTCCTTTTAGTCAGGTATAAACCAAGAAAACCAGCAACCACCCAGAAAGAAAACCACAAAGAAACCGTTGCCAACAGTTTTTTTCTCTCGGCTGCAACATCAAACGTTTCTGTCAGGGTGGAGTCTGACACGGTTTCAAAATCACATTTCTTAATTTCCGAAGACATTTCTGTCACATCTGGGCTTTTTAATGTAATTTTAAGTAGAACATTTGATCTGGTATCTGTCCTGCATAATGAGGATGGAGGTGTTGCATCAGTAATGGCCGGCATGCTGCTGGTCCAGACATCATCAGTGTAGCAGCTGGTGTGATATCAAATGATTCAGATGTCTTTCCCTGTGTCATTGTTGCAACAGCCAGTAATTTACTATAAGCAATAAAAACAAGGTCAGTTCTTTTTCTTGTTCTTCTTCCAGCAAATTGCTAAATTTCCTTATTTCTCTTCCTGTTTAGGACTGGCTAAGCAGATATGGCTACCTTCCTCCTCCAGATCCACGCACCAGCAAACTGCAGACCAAAGACGGGATTGAGCAAGCAATCCGTGTCATGCAGAGATTTGGAGGGATCCAGGAAACCGGATTAATTGGTAGAACACACACACACACGCCAAAAACATAATTTGTGAATGATGTTTTTCATGTATTGCCTTGCAAAAGTGTTCATTTTTTACATTTTGACATATTACAGTCAAACCTCCAGGGCCGGTCCAAGCCTTTTTGGGGCCCCAATCAGATTTTCATTTTAACCCCCCATCCCAACATGTCAACACAAATGCTTTAACATTCCTAAACTACTTAATATGTGTAGCATAGCTGCTATCATTAGCATCATTCATAATCCGTTTATGTCATAGCAGTGCTACTGTGGCTGTAGATTTTAACTTTACAGGAGCAGCAAAGTAAAACGAGAATATTTGGATTTTGAAATGCAGAGTAGTATTTAAGTGTGCTGTGTTATTTTTAACTATTTGAACATAACAACAGCTGAAAAACACTAAATTTACAATAAACAAGTTAACAAGTTTGATATCTGTCCCCAACAGGGAAATATTAACCTATTATTTCAGTAACAACTACAAAAAAATAATATAGAAATTGTTTTTCCACATGTAGTACAGTTTTGTTTATATTATTCAACATTATTTTAAATATAAATATCTATTTTATCACACTAACTTGGTGCTCTTGGGGGTCCCCTGCTGGTGTAGGGGGGCTGTAAGCAGCTGCTTGCTTATCTTGCACATGCCTTAAAAGGCTGTTTGAAAAGGCCAAGACTGAACCTTTTCAACTGCTGTTTTTACAAAAGGAAATAAAAAACTAAAACTCCACATAATCCTGAATACATCATCGCTGCCTTGTAACACAGCAGTGGCTGCATTATGCTGTGGGAATGCTTTTGTTTCAGAAGGAACAAGGAAGATGGTCAGATTTGATGAGATGATGGATGGAGCTCAATACAGAGCAAATGAATGGCTAAAGTGTTAGAATGACCTAGTCAAAGCCCATACCTGAATATAATTGAAGATCTTTGACAAACTATTCTTTTGATAGAATTCACCTGAACTGAAAAGATGGATTTATGTAATTTTCTGTGAGTGCAAGCTAAATTTTCCAGACTTTATTTTTAAAATAAACATTTTAAATTTAAATTACATAACACAAAATCCCATTAAAACTCACTGAGGTTTGCGGCTCTTACATCATATCGAGTGGGAAGCCCAACATTGTCCAAGTTCTCCTTTTGTCAGTTTTAACACATGAACTTTGCTCCAGACAGCGAAACGCTGAAGCTCATGTCCACGCCGCGATGCTCGCTCCCAGACATTGTTGGAGGCGAGGAGATGAGGAGGAGGAGGAGGAGGAGGAGGAGGAAGAGATACGCTCTGTCAGGCCTGAAGTGGCACAAGACTGACCTCACATGGAGGTGGGTTTCCTGTCATGCTGGTCTGTAGGTTTAACACGCAGCTGCATGAATCATGGTAAAACCGCAGAGTTTCACAGCTTATCATCAGTCATATTAATAGATCTTAATATCAGGTGAACCAAATATTTATTTTTAACTCTTTGATGTTTCATATCAAACTAATTTTAGTATTAAAAGTAAATACATTTGAAAACCCTAGTCTATCTGAAAGCGTTCTTGTTAAATTATAAAGTAGTTTTGATTAATCGCAAATATTTTCCAATCATGAAATAAATTTATCCATTTACGCTTATTACTGTCTAATTTATAGAATCAAGAAACAAGTTAAAACTGCAAAAACAGAAAATCTTACCAAGTATTTTAGTCTAGAATCTATTGTAAATATCTATGTTTCATACTTGAAATGAGACAAAACTAACTTACCAGTAGCTTTTCAGCAAAGTATACAAGAATGTGTTAAGTAAACAATATTGATGAAAATGAGTTGGTTCCATTAGCAGACTATGTCCTTATAAAAAACATCTTTCAAATATTATAAAAGCAAGAAGTAGGAGTTAGTTTTAAGTCAATAATCCCTTAATATTGATGAAAAAATAGTTGTACGTAAAATAATCTGACAGTGATTATGAATGCATGTTTCCCATGTTGTAACTTCTAATATTATGGGAATCATTATAAGATATTATATTGGGAAAATGTCTTGGTTCACTGGCAGATTACTTACAACTAGTACTTTTATCAATATTTATGAATTATTGCCCTAAAACAAGCTCCTATGACTGACTTAAAAGTTACTTGTAAAACTGTTTTGTCTTAATTCAAGTGTATCAAAATATTTGCACTACTGATTAGGTCAAAAATACTTCTTTCTGGTTTTGAAGTGTAGCTGTATATTTGTTTTAATAAACGTTTTTGTCTTATTTGCAGCGTCCACAGTTTCCCATCAAGATCCTCCGTTTCCCCTGACGTGGTGAAAACTCTCCTGGCTCTCGCCTTGAAGGCCTGGAGCGACGCCGCTCCGCTGAACTTCAGACAGCTGCCGGGCGACGGCGAGGCCGGAGGGGACATCAGAGTTTCTTTTGCCTCCCTGCTCCATAACGACGGGTATCCGTTCGACGGGCAGGGCGGCACCCTGGCCCACGCCTTCTTTCCTGGCGTGGACGAAGTAAGCGGTGACACGCACTTTGATGACCATGAGACCTGGAGCTACAGAGGTACAAATTTACAATAACAGCGACATAAATATGAAACAGCACTGAAAAAACACAAAATCTTACCAAGTATTTTTGGTCTAGTTTCTACTGCAAATATGTTAGTGCACTTAAAAAATCACAAAACTAACTCACAAGTGACTTTTCAGCAAGAGATAGGAGCTTGTTTTAAGTAAATAATTCCTTAGTATTGATGGAAAAAGTTCTAGTTCCACTGGCGCCGTCACCTAGCAACCCCAGCCAAGGTCANTCCGTCACCTAGCAACCCCAGCCAAGGCCAGCCGTTACCTAGCAACCCAGTTCTAGTTCCACTGGCAGATTATTTCACTTACAGTTTAATATGGGGAAAATCTCTTATTATAAATGAAATAGTCTGCCACTTATAAAATTCATGAAACTAGTATTTTTTAAATCAATATTAAGGGATTATTTACTTGAAACATGCTCTTATATCTGACTAAAAAGTTATTTGTAAGTTAGTTTTGTCTTATATCAACTGTACTGAGACAATTGCAGTGGAACTAGACCAAATCCTTGGTAAGATTTTGTGGTTTTGCAGTGCACAGCAGGTTTTTGCTGATGTTCTCACTTCCACAGATGGCGGCAGCACCACAGACCTGTTCACCGTGGCGGTGCACGAGTTCGGCCACGCTCTCGGCCTCTCTCATTCCTCCTCGGATCCGTCTATCATGAGGCCGTATTACCAGGGTCCGGTGGGAGACGTCTCCCAGTACAAGCTGGATCTGGACGACAGGCTGGCCATCCAGCAGCTGTACGGTCAGTGGCTCTCACAGTCTCTGCTCTGTAAACTACAACATGGCATTTAACTGAAAAAGATCAGCGAATAAAACTCGACTCTGGTCAAAGTTTATAACCCTCAATTAAAGACCAGTGAATTTTTGGGTGAAAAGTGAATTACAATGTTGACGTTAGTGAAATAAATTAAGTGGATTTATTTCTCGTTTTTTAATGTAATTATAATAAGCACTTGATTTAAATAACTTTAGGGCCTTTTCTGGTAAAAACGTTTTAAAATTTAACAAAAACACAAAATCTTCTCAAGTATTTTTGCCTTGCTTCTAGTGTAAATATCTTATTACACTTGAAATACGACAAAACTAGCTAATAAGTAACCTTTCAGCAAGATATAGGAGCTTGTTTTAAGGAAATAATTCAATAATGTACCAGAACTGGCAGATTATTTCACCTATAATATGAGAAAAATCTTTAGCAAAACATAATGTTTTGCTCTTTTAATGTTTTTCCTGTGATGTCCTGTAAATTACTTTGTTTCTCGTTGTGTTTGAAAAAGCTGCAGTTAATATTTAGTTTGACCAACAAAGCAGCTCAGACTATTTACTCAGTTTAAATTTAAGTGCTTGAAAACACTTCACTTCAAATGTTGCTGTTAACTTAAAGTGAAACATTAATTTGCAAATGTTTTAGAAGATCTTTAAAGGGTTAAATCATGTTACATTCTCAGGTAAAGCTGTATTTTTTTAGATCAGTAGGTAATTTGTAAAAATCTGGGGAAAATCTTCATCTTCAGCCACTTTCACTAAATAATAAAGTTTTGTTAAAGTTAAAATGCTTTACTGATTATCATAAAAACAAAAAGTTCAGCTTGCTGTTTTTGGAAATGATGTTTGTGTTTGATTAAAACTTTATTTTCTCTTAAAACAAGCGTTTTAAAATTTTTTATTGTTAGTTTTAATCTTTATCTTGAGATCTCAAGGACTCAGTTTTTAATTCCTTAATACCTGTATAGCTGCAAGCGGTTTGACAGAGACCCACGCTTCCAGAGAATAACGCCGGTTCCTCCACCTCGTTTCTCATGCTGTCATCAGCTTTCAGTTCCTGTTTAAAGTCATGATTCTGTTTCAGGCGCGAGAGACGACACACAACCAGGTGGTGTTAATCCTGACCCACCGCTCTTTCCGACTCCTCTTCCCCCGAGACCAACAAGGCTGTGAGTTCACAGCCTCTACCACAACTTATAATTCTCTTCTGCTTAAATACAGCCATCGCAGACGTTTCAAATGCATGACTTCATGATTCATTGGAACTGTTCTATTTCAGTGAAAATACAGACTCAGTGACAGAAACTTTCTGAGGAACCACATGTTTTTGGAAACAACCAACAAGGTTATTCTGTTCAGATATTTGGCCACTTTTCTCTAAGAATTGGTAGAGCTGATTTAAACTGGTTGGTTTCCTGGTTCAGGACCAGTGAAGGGTATTAACTAGTGATGTGCGATGCATCAGCCTGTATTAGTCCTTTTATAACATATCCGATATTAATTGAAAAAAAAAACCCTGATATTTATTTTCGTCTTTTTGCGATTTGTTGGCAGAATGTGATGCAGTGCAGGACAGTGGGGAATTCAACTGAAGCAGAAAAGCTTTTCATCAATATGTCAAAAGATAGTGAAATTTATGTAATATGTATAATATCAAAAAGTGTTGAAAGATGGTAAAATATACAGCTCTGGAAAAAGTAAGAGCCCACTGAACTGAAGCCAATTGAAAACCTCATGGTTATTCCACCAAATAGTTAAAACATTAGTGTTGTTGTTTCTAAATGAACATGAACTAGTTTTCTTTGCATTATTTCAGGTCTGAAAGCTCTGCATCTTTTTTTAAATATTTTGACCATTTCTCATTTTCTGCTAATACTGTAAATAATACATTTTTGCTTTGAATTTCGGAGACATGTTGTCAGTAGAATGAAAGAACAATGTTCATTTTGCTCAAACATAAACCTATGAAGAGTGAAATCAGAGAAACTGATCATTTTGCAGTGGTCTCTTAATTTTTTCCAGAGCTGTATATATCTGTAAATATCGTTTATCAGCAAAATGGCAAAAATAATATTATTGTTATCGACCCAGATTTTCATATCGATGCATCCCTGGCAGTCTGATTGCTTTTCTCAAGTACAGTAAAGGATTACAGTTGCAAGTGAGCCCAGGATTCAAGGCTGCTAGCATGATGCTAACATGACTATGACTGATAGTTTCTACAGGGTTGGTTTGTTGAAAGCATTGTGTCAGTTCCTCCAAACGTTTGTCTTGTCATTGTGGCCAAACTTTGTCTTCTCTGACCATGAACTCTCCTTCAGAAGACATGAAGTTTGTAAATTTGGGTAGATGTTGGAGGAGGATTTTATTTTTTATTTGCTAGTTAATCCAGTCTGACTGTCAGGAATCAAAAGAATGAACATTAAAAATAATCCAAACTGGTTTTGGAATATGGAAAGCATCCTAGCATTGGCCTCCTTCACCTTGTCTCTATTAAAAATGCACAGACTGTTCTTAATCTGCAAAGTATCAATGTTAGGAAGATAGAAAATTTGAAAAGAGGAACCAAGACAGAAATCAGAAGTTATAGAGTCTCTCAGTGTTTTACTTGTCAACAAGGCAAAGTACATCAAATATTTAAAATCTGAATGTCAGGGTTCTTCTAGTAATAATTCAAAGCATAATTTTTATATTTATGTCTGAATCTGTGGCCATCTAGCTGCAAGTAGAAAGGAAATGAACTCATCCTGTTAGTGCTCAAGGTGTTACAATGAGCAAAGGCAACTTTCCACGCAATATAATGTCATACATGTACGTGATTAAATTTAAATTCTTTCTTTTTCCTTTTGCTTTTGTTTTTGGTAAAGCGCCTCAAGATGATATTTGTTGTGTGTTGGCTCTATATAAGTACATGGAACTGAATTGAAATGAATGAGAATTAATAATAGGCCTCTACTTGCTCAGATACACACACACACACACACACACACACACACACACACACACACACACACACACACACACACACAATTTATTAACACAGATTTAATCAAACTTTAGTGTGTGTATATTTGTAAGCCTCGCTGTGGTCACATTTAGTCTTGTTCCGCCCTCTAGTGGTATTTTCCTGTAACTGCATTTAAAATCTCCTGTTTAGTCCTGAGCCTTCATCCGATGAGCGATGCCAGGGAAGCTTTGATGCAGTAGCAAACATCAGAGGGGAGGTTTTCTTTTTTAGAGGTAGGAAGAAACACATGAGTAAAAGTTTAACAATTAAAAATAAATATAGTTGTCATGTTTTAACCCTGTTCTTTGTTTAATAGGTGCACATTTCTGGAGAACTAAGCGAGATGGCTCTTTGGTATCCTTAAGGCCTGCTGTGATCACCAACTTTTGGATTGGCCTTCCGTCAGGAACAAACAAAGTCGACGCCGTTTATGAGAGAAAGAGCGACAGCAAAATCATCTTCTTCATCGGTAATAAAGCTACAGATTAATCCGTAGTTCTGTTTAACAGTAGAAAGTTTGATCCTGGCTAATTCATCTCACATGTTTGCTCCTTTTTAAAACAGCATGCAGCAGTTTGCTCAAACTTTTATTGAGGAAGCAAAGAGAAACCAAACCAACACCACAAAAACACAAAAACTAACCAAGTATTTTTGACTAGTTTCACACAATTTCACTTGAATATGAATACAATATTCTTCACTGAAAGAAAACAAAATCTTATCAAGTATTTTTGGTCTACTTTCTATTGCATATGTCTTAGTATATTTAAAATAGGACAAAACTTCCGCACAAGAGCTTCTTTTAAGTAAATGAAAAGAAACTTGAGGTATTTTTCCTATATGGTAAGTAAAATAATCTGCCAGTTGAATTAATATTTTTTGTCAATATTAAGACTTTTTTTTAAAACTTAAAACAAGCTCTTATGGCCCATTAAAAAGCATTAAAGTTTGAGATTATGTTAGAGAATATGTAAAAAATCAAGGAACATGAATATTTTTTGCGAGGCAGATGTCCGTATCAAAGCAGATATCCACCAAACGTTTTTAACCACTTTGATGTGTTCAGGCTCGCAGTACTGGGTCTTCAGCGACACAAAGGTGATGAGCGGTTACCCTCGGCCCCTGTCCGACTGGAGAATGACGATGCCGAGCGGCGCCGCGGTGGACCGGGTGGACGCCGCCTTCGTCTGGGCCCACAATGGGAAGACGTACCTGTTCAGCGGGGGGCAGTTTTGGAGGTTTGATGAAAGCCAAAGAACAGGCAATCAGGAGCCAGACCCCGGCTACCCACGGAGCAACGACGTCTGGAAGGGAATGCCAACCCACATGGATGATGTCATTACCTGGGGTGAAGGTAACAACGATCCCAGTCGTTGAATGAGTAGACAAACCAAACTATGTGTTTTCATATGTAGAATGTAGTCAACACTGGACAGCAGACAGCTCTAGTTCTTTATAAAAAATAAACAATTAACAAAAGACATTCAAAAATGATGTAAGATATTTACAAGCTATGGGGGGAATCACAGTTTAAAATATGAAAATGCAAAACTACTGTAAAAAAAACTTTAGTAAAACTTTATTTGAAGGGGTGTGAGTAAGACTGACACGACTGTCATAAACATGATTCATGTTTATGACATGATAAACATGTCATAAACATGTCATGAAGTGTCATTCTGTAAATAATCACATTTTTAATGCAAGTTGACACTTAATGGATATTTAATGCAACTTTTAATAGAACTTTGCATTAAAAGTGTCATTATTGTCCAAATGACAAGTCATGACCACACTTGTAAACATTCATGAAGACTCCTTCATGTTCATAACAGGTGTTTTATGTTTATGACGGCGTCATATCAGCCTTATGCACAGCCCTTCAAATAAAATGTTACCAAAACTTTTGGTAAGGTAATTTTATCTTCATAGCACATTTTCAGCAACAAAGCAAATCAAAGTGCTTTACATGAATTAGAGGAAATACAAACAAAAGAAAGCAACATGTATAAACTAACAGGAGTTTCCCCGGATGAACTAATAGAAATCAGTAAATGGAATCAAACTACAGAACCATTCGACTCACACAATGTCCAAACATAAAACTGTTCAAATCACCATATAAACATGTGATTATTATATAGTGTTATTAACCAATTAGTGTTGGTGTTTTTGTTATTGTTAGTTTTTTTGTGTATTTAATAAAAACAATTATTCATCCTTTCAGTTAAAATTACATTTTTGTGGAAATTCATTCAAAATCAACAAATCCTCACACTTTTCTGTGCTAATGCATAATTGTGAGTTTATTGTAGATTCTTTGACAAAAGTGGTGAAAAACATCAGGTTTAAATGATGCTGACTTTCTTACTGTCCAGTTATAGTCCATGACGGTGAGTAGTAAAACGTTGCATTTACTGCTATACATATGTGCAATTATTGCAAATGCTTCTAAATTAGTTCCATAAATGTTTGATTTTTATTGCAAATAGTCACAAAACCCTGGAGGGTCTTATTGATGTATAAAAAAACAAATGTAATTTTAAGAATTTATTAATGTTTTAAAAGTTTGTTCCCAGGTTTTGTCATTATATTCTGCCACAACCGGCCCTTTAAGAGCCTTCGTGGTCTTGATTTGGCCTAAAAATGAGTTTGATGCTCCTGGTGCAGAGAATCATCACAGCTGCAGAGAAAACAGAACTGTGGAGATGAAATGCAGCTGTTCTCTGGTTGTCGTTCTTCAGGAGCCGCCTACTTCTTTAAGGGCGACTTCTACTGGGTGATGAAGGACGGAGGAATAAACCAGGAGTATGTCTCTCCCAAGGCCACCGGGATGGACTGGCTGCGGTGTCCGAGTCCTCCTCCGACGGCTGCGCCGCAGGATCCTGGGAAGCCAAAGGAATGCATCTGTGCCTTCAACAGATCGTCTCTGAGGAATGACTGTCTGCTGCTGGTTGCTGTTATGCTGATAATTAACGGGTTGATTTCTGTAAATAATTAACTAATGTGGGCTGTTTTCTCTACACTGGAGCATAAACAGGACTTCTTTCTACCGTCATAAAGTTTTATTTCTTGAATTAAAGGTTTTACTTGCAGGATTTGGCACCCTAAGACAGTAGCACTCCCCCATCCCGGTTGTGTTTCACATATTTGTGTTTGTAGGATAAAAATGGACAAAAATGCTTAAATATCAGCCCCTTTGGTAGAGATTGGTATTTAACACCATTAGTCAGCAAATGGAGCTTTTCTTTCACATTATGATATCTGATCCAGACAAACGAATTTAGAAGATTAAAACTGAGGCGCCGTCTTCTGATTTCCAAATCTAGTTCTTCCAATATACTGTAGATATTTTAAAATGCATCCAACCAGTTATGCATTAGTTTATTCTGTTTTAAAATTATTGCAATTTGAAATATGGTAGTTAGATTTTGTACGTCTTGCACAACTTCTGGTTATATTTTCTTATCTTTGTTTCTTTACTAAGGTTCGCTGCTTTATAATCGTCTGAATTTATTTGTTTTTGTGTTCATAATATTTGGATAAAGGGCTGTTATGAATGAAATCCTCAGAGATTCACACAGAGGAACTTGAAATGTTTGTTTTAATGGAGTGTAAAATGAACAATCAGACATATAATTGCAAATATTCAAAAATGTAATCAAAACCTCTCTGTCTGATTTTTTAGGTTTTTTAGGTACAATAAGAGCAGACAATGAATTTTGTGCATATTGTTTTTGTCGGGTCTAAAGGTGATTTGACTGGGTCACCCTGAACTCTTTCCCCAGGAAATTAATTTCCCAGAAGCTTTTATATTGCTTTGGCATTATGAGGGCTGCTGCCGTGTTGCTGCTTTGGAAACTTGGGAATTACAGGAACCTCTGAGACGCCGGATGGCCACCGGCAACGCTGGACACTTTTTTACTTCCACAGAGTCTAAATAAAATAAACAGTGAAAGCATAAAACCGTTACATTTTTAAAGAGCAGTTATGGTTTAAGATTTAAGTAAAGTAGGAAACAGGGATATTTAGACTAAATTGCACCAATTGTAACTTCCTGTTGGGGTGAAATGAGAGTAAACAGGGTTTCTGTCACAGTGATTCTGACACTTGTATGTATGGAGAAAACCTGTAAGTTTCCTAAAGAGGAAGGCAAGCTTATCTAGCAACATGAATTGGATCAATTATCACAGCAATAAAAAAAAATCTGTGTATGTTTATAGCAACATGCAGTGTTTGTGAACACACACATTCTAACAGGTGGTATCAAAATTCACAGGTATTTTTGGATTAATGAACTCATGCAAAAGATTTTTTCAGATTTTTTTTGTGTCAATGTTAAAGTTTGTATTTTCCTTATATTGTTTTTTTATTTTTTCTGTCTGAAATGAAGCAGATCTAAAGTGCTACACTGCATTCCAGTGTGTTTCCTTCCTGTACTCTAGCTAAGAGCCGGTGCTGGGTCTGTGCTCAGTGGAGCGTTTGAATGTTGTATTTGCAAACAATAAGACAAATCACCTCTGTGTTTAACTTTAAATAACTGCTGTGGAAAAGTTGAAAGTGGTTCCCTATCAGGGTCTATTTGTGTGGTAAATTTCCATCCATTCAACACACCCTGGAGAGGTTAACAAACAATACACACACACACACACACACACACACACACACACACACTCTTAAAGCGTGTGAAGACAGTGCTGACACCTGCGTCACCGCCACAGTAAATTTCCAGCCTGTTAGTTCGATTTTTGCCCCGTGGTTCTGTTGATTGAAAGAGAACTTCCCCGAATCATGGAAAAGGTCCCTGCTTTGAAAACTCACACAGTCAACGTACTACTGCAAGTTTATCTTTCACAAACCCACAGACTTTGGTTCAAAATCTAAAACTTGCTAAATTTATTTGACTTAAAGAGTAGAAGACAGTAGACACAACTAAATGCGGCTCAAATGTTTTACAGTGTAACTCAGGTTATTAAATACAGTAAGATAAATTTCCTTATTTAAGCAGATGATGCACAGTTATGCATTACAATGTCACTAGGTGACTATGAACCAATCAAAACATTGAACAGATGCTCAGAACAAATCGATGCATGGATGCAGCATCAATTTAACCAAAGGAGGAGCGAAAACACGAGTCTGTAGAGCTTCAGGTATGACAGCTACAAACCACTGACCAGCCCTTAAACCTGACGAACTCAGACCTGAACCTTCAGAGACACATAAAGACGGTTAGGAAAGTCAGTCTTTTATCGCCTGAAGAACATTTCCAGGATTAAAGGACTAATATCTCAGCAAGATCTTTAGAAATTCAAACATTATCTTTATTCACATTGATTACTGCAACACAGGTCTAACTAACGAATCCTCCAGCTGCAGCTGATCCACTGCGCTGCTGCTGGCGTTCTGACTAAACCCAGGAAGTTAAAGAACATCACACCAGTTTAGTGTCGTTACACCGGCTCCCCGTAGCTCAGAGAAAAGACTTTAAAATACTTTTGTTAGTTTATAAATCACTGAATGTTTTACCACCAAAATACATTAAAATCACTGAATCAACCTTCCAGACTCCTCAGGTCTTCTCGCTCTAGTCTCTGCAACCCCAGAACCAGAACCAAACATGGACAAGCAGCAAAACACCTAAAACACTGATTGTCTGTTTAGATTTGCCTTTGATTGTTGCTGAAAAGTGCTTTTCAAATAAACTTGCCTTGCCTAACAGAGGAATCTAAATGAGAAACTAGACGCTGTGAAAAAGTTCGAAAGCATTTGCTGATGAACAAGAGCTGCAACTTTCTTTCCTCTGTTGAATAAACACAGATACAGGTGGAATGCACCTCAATTACCCGAACTACACTTTACACATTAGTACTTCATAAATACCATGTTAGGTGGTAACAGAACCTCGTCTAATCGCCATGAAGCAAATGTTTTAGTGAATTTGTGATGTGCACCTGCACCATGTTGGAGAGGTGAAGGTTGTTGTGTTTGTCACGTCTGTCGCTGCACACAGGTAAATTCTGATCATTCTTCAGAGACACTACAACAGATCAAGTCAAAGATCATCAACAGATAGTTCTAAGGAAATACCGGTACCACACAGCGTGACCTACGTATCTGAAAGACACTCGATGCTCAGCTGTTGTTAACCTTCTGTGTGATCAAACAAATCTGAATTTAACCAAACCTACAAAAGAAACATATTCAAAGGAAGAGTGATTGGTTTGTATTTTAGAAAAACTTTTCCATTCAGATGTTTGATCTATATTTACTTAATGAATCAATTCAATCATTGTTTAGCTGTGACTCAGACCAGGTGTTCAAAGTCTCTGTAATGTTATTTGCTCCATTCCTGAAGTGAAATATAGTTGCTAGGGTTACACGAGACTCAGGTGTGCCACAGTATTCTTAAAGGGACAGATACACTTTTTATGTGAATTACTGAGAAGGTATTAGTATTAGCAAATCCATCCATTCATGCTTCATCCATGCAATAAGAAAATCTTCTTGAAGAAAATGCATTTCTATCTTATCCCTAAACATACAGGCATGCATAGTTTGTCCAAAACACAGAAAACTTTATAAATTAATTTAAATACTAAGCTTAATGCACTGTTTGATCATTTGGATTAGTTTCTATTTATATTCAATTTAATTTATGAATTTGGGGACAGAGAAAATGGTTAGGGACAATTCAATTCAAGTAAAAGTCACACGACTTCAACATATTTTTACTCAAGTACAAGTAAAAAAAGAAATTACTCAAGTAAGAGTAAAAACGCCTTTGGGAAAAAGAGAAGAGTACTCAGGTACCAAATAACTGATCAAAGCGTTAATCATTTAATATTTAAACCAAAATATAAAGTTATGAGAAAAAGTCTGGCCTCTAATTGTAAACAAATTTTATACCAAATAAGTTTCATTTTATACAAGCATGAAACCATCACAGACAGAATGTCCTGTAAAAAAAAAAAAAAACTAATTCAAAAACTATATTGAAAATTAAAACCCAAACACTCAGAAGTCAATGATAAATATTTTATTGAAAAGGTTTTTATCTTCACTGCAATGTGTGGATCATGCCGGAGAACAAGTTCTTCATAAACTGGAGTTACACCTTAAACCTTCATCACAAACTAAAAACATTCAGGTTCCATTTTAGTGCAATTTAAACATGCAGACGTTTCTGTAAAGTGCAAGAAGAAGAAGAACAAGAATAAACGAGTAAAAAAATAACAGATGCATTTGTGTTGCATGGTTAGTTCAAGACAGGCAAGAATTTTCATTCTACACACATACAAAACCTGCAACATGTGCAGGACTGAGGTTTGGCACTTTATGCATGTTTTATCCAAAAGTTGACCTTCCACCTTAGCTTTTGTTTTAATATCTTGCCATTATGAGGGCAAAGGTCATCAGAGCCAGAGAGTAGCCAGATTTGGTGGAGGAGCTGGCCCTCGGCTGCGTTGAGACCGGCTGTGACGGCTGGGTGTTTCGATACACATGAACCATCAGAGAAGTGGAGTTTTTGATGTACACGCTTGAGCTGAAGAGGTCGATCTGAAGGGAGGATCGACAACGCTTAGCCTCATGGGAAGAAACCACTCTGTAAGATCCAAATCAGAACCTCCCTTATGGAGACACTCACCAGGTTTTTGCTGACTTTAATCGGTTCCTTGAACACGGTCCAAACTACGGCCTCGTTACACAACGGAGTGGTCAGGGAGCCGAGGTAGCGGTAGTAATTGGTTCGGTTCACGCCAGAGAGGAGATCGTCTAGAGAAATATCATCTTGGATTGTGATATTCTTACCTAAGGAGAGGAAGGAGCATCAAAGTGAGGAGATTCAACTCAAACACCCATAAGCTTAATCAAAGAACCAAAGAAAACAACAGACTAATATTTTCATTTCGGCTTGTATATATTAAGATGTGTTATTGTGTAATTTCAAGTCAGGTGGTTTGTTAACGAGGTTAAGTGGTGCTCATCCTGAAGAAGTTTCAAAAACACGGCCACAGCTTACCAGCTTTTGAGATATTTGACAAGTAGGAGGTCAAAATCTTCCAGCTGGCTGGTTGATCATCTACACCTGTCAGCTCCTTTAAAAGTGAAGAGCGATGCTGATAAAGCAGCTGCAGAAAATGAAAAAAGCTCTCAAACGTGACGTCATCTCTGCTCACCTCAATCAAGAAACCGAGAGCAGCGAGTCCTTCAGAATCCTTCACAGCGAGGGTGGTGTTCCGGCCGTAGGTCGACTTGCTGTTTACAATGTGAAGCTGAAGGAGGAATGAAAACAAAATAGGTTTTTAAAGAAAGTTAACCCACACGAGGCTAAAAGGTTTGCATGAAGATTAGAAATACCTCCATGGGGAAGCGCTTGCCGTCCACAGTATGCTCCGATCCGGGCTCGGCCGTCCCGTTTCCCCAGTGAAGGTGGAACTGCAGGCTGTCGTAGCTCTCAGACAGGCCTCCTCCTGAGATCTTGACCCCAGTATTTAAGGTCACTTTGACTGGAATAAAAGGAAATGAAGACAAACTGAAGCTCTAGGTGATGTATTTCCTCAAACACTACAAACCAAATTTCCGACAAACCACAGCACACCAGATTTATTACTGTTTGGACTCAAGTGGATCAACATTTAAACTCTCTACATCAGGGGTATCAAACTCATTTTCCATTTGGGCCAAATCAAGATCATGAATGCTCTTAAAAGGCCATTTGTGCCAGAATATATTGATAAAAAGTACAATATCACTGAATTCTTAAAGTTAAATAATATTGAACATCTTTATATTTCAAAACAAAAAGTGCATTCAGCATCCCATATCGGACTCTGTTCCAGCTGTATTTCCTTCTCGTTCTGACATGGCCGCCATCTTTAACCCTGTACCAACGGCTGGATGACCAGCGGCGCCCTCTGCTGGATGGCGGCCAAACTACAACACTAAATGAAGGTCTAAGCGGCATTTATTACTTAATCGATTGGGACTAATTTTAATTTTAATAAAGAACTAATCATCCCAAAAACTAAATGTTTCTATTAAGGTCAAAGTTGACATATGATCTGTAATGAGTTTTATATGTGTGGCTATCTGACTCACTGACTTTATAATGCCAAACAAATTAATTTATGCAGCATTGACTTCAGTTCTAAATGAATTTGACATGAAAAGCTTGAGCCTCAAAGTTGAAGTCCAGTTAATTGAAAAAAGTTCAATTAACTATCAAACTAAATTTACTTGCATTGGTTTAAATTGACAACTTAATAAATTTGATAAATTAACTTAATTCAGTTACTTATTTGTGACTAAATGAAGCAACTTATTAAAGTCAGATAAAAGAAAAAGTCAGGCCAGAAAATTTTCGTTTTTGTGTTTTTCTTCAATTCAAAGTATTAATAGATTTTTCACAATTGATCACGGAGTAATTTGTGAATAACTGCCACACACTGAAGCATCCACAATAAAAAATGGGTTAAATCATTCCCAACTAGAACATCTTCTGCCCTTTTTATAGCCAGCATAAATAAAACGCAGATAAGGAGGCTTAGGTGTAAGATGGTTCAAGAAATAGACTCTTAGATTTATGCAACTTATGAGTTAATGTTTATGTAAATCTGAGCACAATTACTCAGCATTTTCTACATATCAAACTTTACATTAACAAGTAAAATTAGTGTTTCATTTGAAAGCTATATGTTTTTTTATATATTTATATTAAACTAAATCCCCGTTTACCGCGTCTGCAAAAAAGTGACTGAAGATCTCAAGAAGGCTTTTTTTTATCTGGTTAAATAAATATTAATATTATTTTTCCATGCCGTCTTTCAGTTTAGAGCTAATAGTGATCCAGCGTCTGATTCATGCAACTTATCTGGCCACAAAATAAATTCCGCGTCCGTCGGAAGCCGTATAATCTCAGTCGGGATGCGCGAAGAGATGCTGCGCCCTTGCAGTCTCACCACATACCAGTATCCCCGGTGTTCTCTATTATGTCCAAGGCGGATTTGCTGTTATATCCCACGAAGGTGAACTCCGTCAAGTTTCCGTCCTCCGTCGCGCTGGCAGACACGATGTTGATGGGCGACTGGCGCGTCCCGTTGCAGTACAGCGCAGCGATGGTCGGCCAGGTGCTGTCACCTGCGGCAGAGGGACGGAGCTGAGCGGCTGCAGCGAAATGATGTTGGAGAGGAGGAAACAGGCGGATACTTACTGCAGAGTGGGTTATGGTAGCACCACTCTGGGAGAGAATTAAACCGGTTAGTAGGTTCCGTTTGTGTAGAAGTAGTGATGAAAATGTATTTGCATATTATTTTATTATTTTCTTTTTTCTTTTTTTTCCCTTACCGACTGCGGATGACTCACAGTAAGCACTTGGTGCAAGGATGCACACAGCAACAGCAATTACTGTCAGAAAATTCATCTGAGGAAGAAAAAAACATGAAAAATACGAATAAAACTTGAAAAACAATTATTTGCATTTAACAATTAATTAAATGCAAATAAATTGAAAATTAAAACTCAAATTTGCTGATTAGAAAGGGAGGGAAAGTGCAAAAATGTAAAAAGTCAGTCCAGCTGCCCCTACCTTTGGGTACAGGTGTTTCCACGCAGGTGTCTGCTGCCCGGCCTCATCTTAACCTTTTATAGCTCTTGATATCTGCAGGAATTCAGCGGATCCTTGAATGACGTCAATACTTGATTGCATGACTTACAAAAGGAACGAAATCACATGCAGAGCTAAAATACTTTACATTGATAATGCAAGTTGAGGAGATTTAAACAATTTAAAGGGGAAATTTTTGGTTCTTGTTATAAAGGAATTTTTTTTTTTTCTGTATATAATCCAGAAATATCTCTTTGGTCATTTCTTTATTTTATCAGCGGAATCGAAGTTTAACCGTAATCGGAATGTAAATTATTCTAAATATTTGCTCACTGTTAATTTGATGCATAATTGCAGACTAACCAGGCTTACAGTTTGTAGTCTGTAAATAGATCAACTAATAAATATTGGTGGGTCTGTGCTGCATTGTGTGAATTATTGAAGGTGTACACTCTAAAAAAAAAAAAATTCCATATAAATACGGCAACCCTGAGCCGGCATTTACGCATCAAAATGTTATCGCATTTTACCGTAAATATGGTAAAATTCTGGCAACCACATAATTTTACCATATAAATACGGGAACCCTAAACTGGCATTTATATGGTAAACTTTTACCAAATTTTACCATAAATACGGTAAAATTTGGGCTACCACAGAGTTTTACCGTATAAATACGGATTTTACCAAGTAAATATGGTAAAATATAATGAAATTCTGGCAACCATAGAATTTTAAGTATAAGTATAGTAACATTTTACAGTACAAATACGGTAACCCTGAACTGTATTTTACCTTAAATACGGTAAAAATCGGGCAACCACAGATGGCGGTCTTTTACCGTAATTTATAGACTTTTTTTACAGTGGAGATGTCAAACACCTCTCCACTGTGTGTTTGACAGTGGAGTGTAAAGCGATCATTTACAAAAATGACACTGGTCTGAATCAGAAGGTTTCCGCCTGCAGGCACTGACAGAATAAATAATCCCCTGCTTAACAGCAACACATTTCTGTGAAACCTGCTTTACTAGATGACAGCCAGGTCCGTTTTCATATGATTGACTGAACTGAGATGTTTCTCATAACCTGATGCTTTAGCTTCTCTATATCAAATTTCATTTGCAAACTTGATGCAAACTCCATTCTTAGAACATGTGGCTAAACAACACACTGGTGTGCTCTGTTTGTTAAAGAAGACAACCCTTTTATTGAGGAGTATCAACATGGAGATATTTAAAATACCAAATTCACTTTATTTTATAATTATGAACAACTTTGTGCTTGTGTGTTGCATAAAATCTCAGTAAATGAAGCTTTATTGCCAATTTGCTCACCCATCCAAATGATCAGAACCAGGTGCTCCAATCCCTTCGTTGGCCTCAGGAGTATAAAATGAAGCACCTCGACATGCAGACTGTTTCTACAAACAGGAATGGGTCGCTCTCAGCAGCTCAGTGAATTTCAGAGTAGAACTGTGACAGGATGCCACCTGTGCAACGAATGCAGTCGTGAAATTTCCTGGTTTCCTAAATATTCCACAGTCAGCTGTATTATAAGAAAGTGGAAGAGTTTGGGAACGACAGCAACTCATCCACCAAGTGGTAGATCACATAAACCGACATAGCGAGGTCAGATGATGCTGAAGCGCGTAGTGCGACGAGGTCGCCAACTTTCTGCAGAATCTCACTACAGACCTCCAAACTTCATGTGACCTACAGATTAGCTCCAGAGCAAGGAGCAGAGAGCTTCATGAGATGGGTTTCAATGGTGGAGCAGCTGCATCCAAGCCATGCATCACCAAGTGATGCAGTGGTGTGAAGCACGCTGCTACTGGACTCTAGAGCAGCAGAGGTGCTTTCTCTGGAGGGACGGATCGCGCTTCTCCATCTGGCAATCTGATGGACGGGTCTGGGTTCGGCGGTACTTGTCTGACTGCATTGTGCTAAGTGTAAAGTTTGGTGGAGGGAGGATCATAGTGTGGGGTTGTTTTTCGCTTAGTTCCTGTAAAAGGAACTCTGAATGCTTCAGCATACCAAGACATTTTGGATAATTCAGCTTGGATCTTCCTCTTCCAACATGACTGAGCACCAGAGCACAAAGCAAAGTCCATGAAGGCATGGATGGAGAGCCTGGTGTGGATGAACTTGACTGGCCTGCACAGAGACCTGACCTCAACCCGACAGGACACCTTTGGGTGGAAACTGATGCTGTGTTCACACCGAACGTGTTTGACGCACTTTGAAGTCAGACGTTGACATTTTGCTCCAGATGCATCAAAATCACTCCAGGTGGGCGGTGAGAGGAGACTCCTTGGCAAATGTGTCCTTCTAACTCTTCCACCGTCTCCTGCATACTTCATTTAAATAAATGTTTATTTAACGTCACTCAATGTTTTTGGTGGATGGATTTGGATAGCTGAATTGTGGAGAAATATTTTCAAAAAGTAAAAGTTATAACTTACCGGACATTCCAACTTCCTCGCTGATCCTCCTCCAAGCGAAGTCCTTTCTATTCCCGTTTCTGTAGTCATAACTCGATTGGTCATAGATTAAAGGACGAGAGCAAACAGCAACATTTAGTTTATCCTCCATAGTTGCTGGTTGGCGCTCTGCGTAGAGCGGCGAAAGTTCAGGTTTTTCAACTCCAGTGTTGGATGCGTCAAAAGCTCAAAACTATTTAAGACAAAATATAAAACATGTTTAAATAATTGTATATTTAAAGATGGGAATGTGAGATTTATATGTCATGTAAGGTGGAAATAATTTAAGTTTATCTGGTGTTTGCAGGGGCTGCACAGTGGCGCAGTTGGTAGAGCTGTTGCCATGCAGCAAGAAGGTTCTGGGTTCAATTCCCAGCCCTGGTCTTTCTGCATGGAGTTTGCATGTTCTCCCTGTGCATGCGTGGGTTTTCTCTGGGTACTCCAGTTTCCTCCCACAGTCCAAAAAACATGACTGTTAGGTTAATTGGTCTGTCTAAAATTGCCCCTAGGTGTGAGTGTGTGTGTGCGCATGGTTGTGTGTCTGTGTTGCCCTGCGACAGACTGGCAACCTGTCCAGGATGTACCCCGCCTCTCGCCCGGAACGTTAGCTGGAGATAGGCACCAGCACCCCTCCCGACCCCACTGAGGGACAAGGGTGTTCAGAAAATGGATGGATGGTGTTTGCAGATTTAATTGTTTATAAGTTGATGAGTATGAAAGGGGTAGGAACTCATGAGATCTCATAATGTCTATCTGCATAATTTTTTTCATTACAGCAAACCAGCCAAACAGGAAATGTTCCCACAAAATGAGTCATTAGTGAAAAGATATTTCACACAGCAGTACTAAAGAACTAGTAAAGGAGAAACTGATTCATAGGCCGCCTGACCGGCTCCAAATACTATTATCCCATCCAATAACACACCCGTTTGAGGCCTAAGCTTGCTTAGCAGGGCAGTTTTAGAGAAACCAGTTAACCCAAAAGTTGTGTTTCTGGAATGCGAGAAGAAACTAGAGTAGCCTGGGAGAACAGTATGGTTCTGTATTTCCTTTTGCAGTGACATCTGAGAAAGTTAAGGATAAAATAGTTTAATGCTGAGACCTTCTAACATTTACATGCTATTTGGTTTTTACTGCAAACAGGCATTGGATCAGATTCCACCAAACACCAAATGAACCTCCTGCACTGTAAAACATATGAAGTTGGTTTAACTTGACAGTGAAAGTCCACCTGCTGCCTTCAAAATGCAACTTAAGTCAGCAAAAATATTATTTTGTTTTTAAATTAAAGTTCATGAAGTTGATTTAACAAGAGACAAGTTGTCTAAACATTTGCCTTAATAAAACAAGAGTCAGATCAACGTAACGCACTTCCATCTCACGATACAAAAACACGCTGCTAAGCATTCTGGGAAATAGTTCCCACTCCTGTCTTTTTCTTCTTTCAGTTTTTTAAGTGCTAACCTAAAAAGTTTATTCAACTCTTAATAAAAAGTGAACACAACTTACTATTGTAAGTTTATCTTTCACAAACTAATTTAGGTTCAAAATCTAAAACTCAGTAAATTTATTTGACTTAAAGAGTAAAAGATAGTAGACACAACTACATGTGCCTCCAATGTTTTACAGAGTATTTTTTTATTTATTGGTTTATGTTTTTTTGTCTTAGATTTTAAAATATTACCATCCAGTTTGTAATGAAAATAAATCCAAAGTCATAAAAGATGTTAAAAGTATGAACATTTCGCTCTGGGAGTTTTATGTTCTTAAATATTCTGTACCTTTATATTAATCGTTATAATACATCATACTATCTTACAAAGTAAGAGAGAAATCAGCAAAACCCTCGGTTTTAACAGCAACATCAAAAATCACAAAACAGTCATTTTTTTAAAATATGTTTTGTTTATTTTATAATATTTATCAATAATAATATTTGTATAACATCATTTGAAACAACAATATGCAAGGCAGAATCTGTATCACATACTTAAGAAACGTTAAATGAAGGCTACTTTAAAATCTTTACATTAACTTCTATTTTCATTTATTGTGCAAACGGCAAAATCATAAATAGAAATTGTAGATATGCAGACATTACAAAACAGATTTAAAATCACGCTCCACCTCTCCGGCTTTAACAGCGTCATGACTACTGATGAAATGTTACATTTGGTTTTGCAAGCAGATAATCTTTGAGGAATAGTCGTTTTAATTCACATTTTTAGCTCCGGTTTTGACGAAGGGATCTCAGCAGAAGAGAGTGCAGAGACAGGGCAGCAGCAGGTAAACCCAGACGGGAACGAGGCCGGCGGCTGCAGCCGTGGTGAAGATCTTTCTGGAATGAAGAGGCTGAGTGGGCCGGAAGATGTTGTGATATCCTGTGTTCTCCGGGAACATCGCCATCTGATGGAGTCAAACGTAACGTTAGTTCAGTCAGAGACGAAACTCACACAACCTGACATAATGACAGGAGAGGAAGAGACGAGTACAGGAAGAAAGGTTTAATTCTAACTGATGATTTTAAATCCAAGCAAGGACATTTTCAGGTCCATGTTGTTCCAGAATATAGTAAAGGAACTGGATATTATAGAGGAAAAAACACATTTTTATCATAAAGCAACCAGGATCAGGTGTTTCCTATGGAACCCCATAGTAAACATGGGGAAAAACTTTCTTTGGCGTTCTCTTGCAATAATGTACTGATCAGTTCATGTGGTATAATTTAATACTGAGTCTTTTCCTAAGGTGGCGACCGTACTTTCAGCTTTAACATGAGGTTTTCATAAGGTTTGTGAGATATTTGAAGTTTTACATCGTTTTCTTTAGGATAGAAATTTACCACAAACCTATCTGCAAAATGCAAAAGTAAAGCAGGTCAAACATGGGATTTCCGTCCCTTCTAGGATATAAACAGAAACTTTCCGTAAGGAAAGAAAGAAAAAATGCATCCGAACTATTTCTGAGTCATTTTGACGAGGTAATAAAATCATCTGTCAGTTTTGATTGTGTCTTTTTTGTGTTGATAATCTGAATCATTTTCATGCAGCTCCACCTTAACCTTCCACAAACAGACGAAAACATGCAGTGAAGAAATTGAGTTAAGAATATATGAACATGTTTTCACTGAGGCTCTTTAAATGTGCATATATTGAAATTTTAAATGTTTAATTTGTAACTGCATACAAAATAGACCAGGATGTGTCTGTTTATTGTGAGGAAACGCAAAAGAAACACTTTAGGGGATGCGGGGAAAAACTTTTCTTTTGACATAAGTTTTAAAACTACATTTCACCTCTTTATCTGTTAGCAAACATCTATAAAAATCATCAAAAAGATCTAAGGTGTCTGTGCAGGTTTGATGGGGAAAATGCAACAAAGGACATGAAGCGTCATTGCTTACAGATTAGAGAAGAGACTGCATCGCCCTGAGTCACATGGCTTTCGTCACATAATGATGATATCTGTCCTGATAGGAGCTGATTACCACAATTTCAACTAAACCAGGAAGACACAGATTTCACTTCTTGAATGTATTTAGACCCATGCCATTTAAAGGACTGAATTATAGTTAGTTTTTTTTAAGTTTCTAAATACTGACATGAATATTTAAAGCAGATGCATAAACCCATGGGGTTTAAAACAGGATGTGCTTCTTATGTAATTTGTGACATCTTGATTCTGATCAGTTTTCTGTTTGACTTTTGAGAATGCAGCACGTGCCATCAGTACGCCGCCACCATTCTGTACTGACGCCGTCAGTTTGCAGGTGATAAACGGCCTTTTGTCTGAGCAGTTAGTCATCAAATCACATTACTTCTGCTGCGTTGTACATTCATTTAGAGTTCGACATACATCAGGCTGGCATGTTTCACGTAGAATTTCCACCTTTCGGTTCCTTAATCTTGCAGAGTTTCTTCAAAGCTCCAATGTGACCATGTATAAACTTCTATTTACATACGGTCACTTGTTTTTATTCATCTCACTTTGCAGCTTTTTCCATAGGATTTATAAATTATTTCCTAGGATGTAATTAAATCAGGTCTACTTGTCCCATGAACACACTAAACATTTAAAACTACTCATACAACTCAAGGTAATGCTAGAGTAAACACTGAGATACTGTAAAGAGTAACAGGAAATGTTCTTCTTAAATCTTTGATCATTCACCAGTGGTGTGTATCCATGTGTGAATAAAGAAGATACCAAACAAACCGTAGCATTAAAAACTTTAGAAGTGCAGCACTTTACTGCAAAAAGACAATAATACAACTGACCTAGCCACTTTCTGAACTACTTTAAGCTAAATTTAGGAAGCGCTCACATCTGTTGCACCTGACTCAACTTTCAATCCATGTCAGAAGTTTTGGGATTGCAACAGATGTTGAAATGCCAAAGTTTTTATGTTTTTGAAAGAGTTTAGGTGTTTTATACCACAAAGCCTTGGTGAGGTATTCAAACACCGAGAGTTTCTACATATTCTGTTGCAACCACAAACTTGAATGTCTTTTATGTAGAATTTAACAGAACAACACAAAGAAGAACAAAATCATAAAATGGAATTGAAAAGATACAATGCGTCAGACAAAGTTATAAAACGCCTTAAGGGCAGGTATGTTTTCTTTTTCCAGAAGGATCTGTCGGATAAAAACGTAATAAAATCCAATAAACTTTGTGTTTGTAATGTGGCAAAATGTGAAAAACGGCTACCTACCTATGACTTTAAAACACGTGTCAAACTCAAGGCCCGCGGGCCACATGTTGCTCCCCATGTCATTTTATGTGGCACCCCCCAGCACTTTATAGGCCGATGATTGA
>NW_015115161.1:25692-26081 GCF_001443285.1 Poecilia latipinna | reverse complement strand
TGCGCTAATTCATCAGTCAGTTGGATCTGTTTGATCCAAACAGATCAACTGAATTCTGTGAGTGTTTTACCCTGCGCGATCCGGTGTGCGCTTTTACCAGGTTTATTTATTTATTTATTTATTTATTTATTTATTTGCGTGGTTTCGCTTATCCGAAACGGACAGATGATGTTACGTCTGCATCTCCTCCAGAGCACCGCTCTCCTGGGTAACGAGCACCAAGAAGGCTCCATTTGTTAAATCCGCTGGATGAGTTACTTCCAGCGGATTTTAATTCTTCGCAGTGGCGTAGCGTAACTGCCTCCGCAGTGGTTGAGCAGCGGACTGCGCATGTTACAGTCTAATTAACTTTGGCATCGTCATTTATTTCCTCAAGATAAATGCAACAT
>NW_015115161.1:0-21681 GCF_001443285.1 Poecilia latipinna | reverse complement strand
TAAAAAATGTAAATCTGTATCATAAAGCTTAAGCTGCAACCAAATCCATTAATTTCTCCTTTATCTTACGGACAGACTGACTGTTGAATGGTGACAGATCAACTGGGAATTGTTGACTTCTTGTGTTTGCAACAAATCCCTCCAAAACTTTCAGTTGCAATAAATTGTCTTCACATGCATAAATTCCTGCGAGTAATACCGAAACTAAAACATTAATTCCCTGGAACATGAAACTCCAAAATAAATAATTCAGTTGAAGTAAAGAAAACTTCAGGAAGTCTGGAAATACCCAGCAGGCACTCAGATCATTTGAGATATAAAACTCTGTTGCCACCAGCGCAGAGCTGCTACGCTGACAGATTTGGACCCAGGCCAAAGAAAATCCACTGATCTTACACAGGTGTACAAATATTTAAAAGGAAGTGGATGAACAGATCAACAACTCCAGGCATCCATGAGGTTACGTTGGGTCACCAAAATCCAGAATCTGACCCAGACGTTTATATCCAGCTTGTCAAAATGGACAAAAATAGATCTATTTCTGAAAGAAAAGTCTGTTTTAAGTTAGTTTTGTCTTATTTCAAGTTTACTAAGATATTTGCACTAGAAAATAGACAAAAAATACCTGACAAGATTTTGTATTTTTGCAGTAAAATTATTTTCATCGAGCGTAGAAGCCATCTTTGTTGAATGAATAACTGTTTGGTTTTTGACAGAAAAACTGCTCCTGCTTGTTTTAAGTCTTGTAATATTTCTGACTCCTGTTGTTTTGCGATTTATGGTTGTGATGGATGGTGAAAATATTTTCTTCCCACCCGCTTCCAGAGCGTCAAAAGGGATAAAAAAAATTGGATCTCTTCCTGAATAATGCTTTAAATTATATATTGTTCGCATGTTTTAACTGCTAAAACCTTTGTTAAACCAAAAGACTTAGCCGTATTTTCAGTTTTTGATGCGTCAGATGTTGGGGATGATGAGTGAAACATACCAGGACTTGGTCCACTTTGACTGATTCTTTAAAGATTGTCCAAACCACGGCTTCGTTGCAGGAAGGCGTTGTGAGAGAGCCGCTGTAGCGGAAATATGATTCACGGTTCACGTTGCCAAGCAAGTCGTCGATAGAAATCTCATCTGTGACTTCGACTTCTGACTCTGTTTCAGAGCGAAAGATGCAACAGATGAGCGGATGAACACACATCCTGCATCTATTCTGGTTTTATTCTGTAACAAGGTAAAACCGCGCTCACCGACGTCTTTGATATCCGGCAGGTGATGAGTCAGAGCTTTCCAGGCTTCTGCGTTAGAGGCAGAACTCGATGTGGGCGACGTCTAAACAGAAAAAAGAGACAAATAATTCGACTTATAACAGAACGACTGAAACACAGATTAAAAAATAATAATAATGCCTTACTGTTTCTGCTGGAGCCGTGGAGGAGGAGCTTTTAGTAGATGAAGGAGCCTGAAAATGGATATAGAGAAAGTTTAACAAATTTGCATGAAGCAGAAAACATAATAAGTCAACTGAACTGGCCTATTAATTTTTATCTTATCCTCAGAAACAAACAATTTCTTCAAACTATTTTAGAGCCTTTGTATCTCATAAAGAAATCTAATAAAATATGTTGTTTCCTCTTTCCTGCTCTGTAATCTTCATCAGTCGTGAGCCATACTGGACATCAGATAACTGAGAGAATGCTGTGTACCGTATACAATAGGGGTAAGATGAGCTGCTCTTACTCTGTGCACACATCTTTGTCTAAAATACCACATGATTTACGTTTACAGTTGACAGTCATGCCATTTTATCTCAGTTTACAGGCATTCCTCAGAGGAGACACCCACTGAGTTATGGAGGTCAGTCTGACATGGTTTGGAAACATTTTTTAAAAAAAGGTTGCATGTTTTTAGCTACATTGAAAACTAAGTTTGCTTGAGTCATTTCTGACTGCAGGTATGTTCGCCCCCAAACGGGTTTTGGTGAGTTTGGATGGATAATAAGAGCTGGATCTCTGGTTATATGGGACCCAAAACATACACTGTAAAACATTAGAAGGTGGTTTAACGTGAAAATGAAAGTCCACCTGCTGCCTTGGAAATGAAATTTAAGTCAACAAGAAAATTATTTTGCTTTTAACTCAGAAATTAAAGTTGATTAAGTTAATTTAACAAGACACAAGTTGAATTGTGAGTTTTAACTTAATGCTGCAATTTAAACCAAATAATTATTTCACAAAATGCAAGAAAAAAAACTGTCCCAGTTAAAGAACCAAATTTCTCTGTTATTTTTCCCACAATATCAAATTAAAATAACGACTTATTTTGCTGTAGAATAATTTAACTTCTTGTTTCAAATCACATGAACCAAATTTCTGATCTGATGATGAATTTTATGAAACATCTAAATGAATTCAGCTCAGAAACATTTAGCGTGAACAGATCAATGTAACACACTTCCATCTCAGGAGACAGAAACACGCCGCTAAGCATTCTGGGAAATAATTCCCACTTCTGTCTTTTTCTTCTTTCAGTTTTTTAAGTGTTAACCTAAAAACTCTGTTTATTCAACTCTTAATAAAAAGTTAATACAACTTACTGCTGTAAGTTTATCTTTCACAAACTCACAGGTTTAGGTTAAAAATCTAAAACTCACTAAATTTATTTGACTTAAAGAGTAAAAGATGGTAGACATAACTAAATGTGGCTTAAATATTTTACAGTGCATGTCAGTCTTTACCTCAATTAAAAACCCCAGCACTGCCAGGCCATCAGGAGTCTTTAGTGCCTCATCCAATGTTAAATCCTTCCTCTTGCTCACGATGTGCATCTGCACAAAACAAACCATTTATTGGATAAAACAGTCATAAAAACAAACTCTTGTCTGAGTAACATGCTGGTGAATTGCTACCTCCATTGGGTATTGTTTCTGGTCCACGGTGTGCTCTGAGCCCACAGAGTGGGCTGATTCGGTTCCCCAGTGGAAGTGGAACTGAAGAGTTGAGTAGACGTGACTCAGTCCACCTCCTGACACCTCCACCAATCCGTCCTCCAACACGCACTGCACTGGAAGATTAAAAGCAAATGCTGTGCTAACTCAACGGTTTGATCCAAAATGAAGGAAAAACTCAGATTTTAAGATCATTTCTTTCAAAAGGGTCTAAAAACACAACGTCTTACCTGCAGTAGGTAACCCTATTGATATGCTGATTTACACTGCAAAAACACAAAATCCTACCAAGTATTTTTGCTTTCAAATACAAATATATTAGTAAACTTGAATAAGACAAAACTAACTTACAAGTATCTTTTTTAGCAAGCTATAAGAGCTTGTTTTTAAATAATTCCTTAATGTTGTAATGAAAAAGTTCAAGATCTACTGGCACCGTTACCTAGCAACGCCTGCCAAGCCCAGCCGGTCACCTAGCAACCAAGTTCAAGTTGCACAGGCAGATTATTTCACTTGTAAAAAGACAGTTTTACAATAAGTGAAATAATCTGCCTATGGAACTAGAACTTTAGTTTCGTCTTATTTCAAGCGTACTAAGATATTTGTAGAAACTAGACAAAAACACTTGGTAAGATTTTATGTTTTTGCAGTGTAGCACAAATCTGAACCAGTCGTACTTGAAGGCTAAAACATTCAGCAGAGAGCGGCCTGGAGCAAAGCTGATGTTTACCGACTCAAAAATGTCATAGCTGTTAATGCAAATGCTATTTTAGGAACCTTAAAACTGCTGTCATGTCTCAAAGTCAAGTAAAGCTTTTCTGGTCACAATAACTGAAAATTATTGTAAAAAATAATTTTACAGTTCAACTTATTTTTTTTTCCTACAACACTGTGAATGTATTTTAGCATCTACATTTGATCGTCTTTCCCAAAGGTCTCCAGTCCTCATCCTCAAAATCAACAGTCCTGCAGGTCTGAGAGGCAAACCTGAATCACCTGAGTGGCTTGTTCCCTGGCCTTCTGCCAAACTTGAAAGCATGCTGAAGAGGAAATTCAACCATCTGATGCAGCTGTTTTGCAGCAGGGATGCATCTAAAACTTGCAGGGCAGTACAACTCGAGGACAGTAACCACGTTTAAAAAACAAAACAATCCAAACCTGTGTGGCCTGTATTGGTGATAGACTTTATGGCATGTTTGTTGTCAAAATTAGTAAAGTTGAAAGAATTGAGAGCTTCATTCTCCACAACGGTATCAGTGCTGATGTCGATGGGTGACTGGCTTTCATCGCCACAGTGGGAACCAGACAGCTCAGACCAATGAGACGGCGTGTAATCTGGAGTTAGAAAGCATTTAAAACAATCGGAATGTCAGTGAAGTCAGGATTATAATATTAAACTATATTTCACATAGTTGATACATACCACAGTGGTCCTCATAGCACCACAGATGAACTAAAGATGGAAAAAAAAACAGACATATTTAATCAGAACAATAATAACAATCAAATTTCAGATTTTTCAGCTCAATTTAGAAGAAAAAATGAGCTTGTAATAAAGATTAAGACTACTTGGTGAGCTACATGCGGACAGAAGTTTTTCTGAGCATGTAAGACTTTGGAAGCAATCCTGTTAAATATTTAACCACTATTTTAGGTAAAATTGGTACAATGTAGAGAAATCAGACGTCTTCTGTCACAACCTTGCTTTTAAAAACAGACATCCTTGATTTAAATTTAATTTGAAAGAACTATTAATTTCCATCTTCTTCTTTGCACCAGTTGTGTTGTTGACGTATTTTGTTGAGTTGTGATCTAAACTCCCTGCTAATTTGCTAGCACCGTATAGCTAAGTGCTGTAGGAGGTTTTGCTATGGTGGCTAATTCCTCAAAAATTAACTAAAACTATAATATGTGTCTTCTTCATAAATGTTTGCCAAATGTTTTTACAAGCAAATTCTCACAGGTTGTTAACCACTGCTTTTCTAACTTAAAGGCCCAGCTAGCTAGGCTGGATGACAAGCAAGTTGCCATTCATCTTTTTATTTCATTTTTACCTTAACACAGCTAAAGTTTCTATGTTTTTTTTTAGCCCTAATAAAGAACTGCAGCCCTCTAAGCATCTTACTTCCTGCAGAAATGTCCTCCTTCATTATTTTTCTGTTTAGGTCTTTTATCCTCACTATTAGCGACACAAATTAGCATCGCTAATTTTTCAGCAATGTTACTGTGACTGAGGCCTCTGATTTCACCTTCCAGCACATTTTACCCTCATCCATCTGTTTGAATTAATCACACTGAATGTATTCCTTCCACTTAGTGTTGTTTTGTATAATACTGCTGTGTAATGTTGACACTGAAACTGTCCTGATCCTGAACCACATGCTAACTGCCCTTGAAAAGCTAAAACAAACCGTTTGACTTACGTGGAGGAGTTGCGGGGGAGGCGGTGATATTTCGTCCATTAAGAGGTTGTATAGGTCGGTAGTTTGGTGCGATGCTATTATCAGTGGAAAAACGCAGAAGCTGCGAACACAATATGTTACTTTATCACAAATTCAACTGTAATTTAGTGGAAAAAAAAGAAAAATCAACATCTGTATATGCCTATATATACAGTATTAAGCATTTCAGCACTGAAAATCTGCTGACAGCTCTGAGATACTTCGAGGTTCTCAGGACATGTTTTGCCTTTATTTGGTGTTAATTTATGATAATTTAGAAGTATTGCAATAAACCGTTGGTTTTAAATGGAGCCAATCCAAACTCAATATATAGTACACAGGTCAAATAAAGTTTCCATTTTCACACAATTCAGAAACAAGGCAATTCAAAGATAAAAACAACCAACTGCAATTTATATCTGAAATAAACAGCTGAATTTCTCTTACAACAGGCTGCCGAAAATGTGCTTTTACCTCCCCTATTTTGTACCCAATAGTGGGTGGTGGCAAAATAAACATAGGTGCTCATCCTACATTGCTTCTCACTGTACATAAGGTACATAAGGGCTTTTTCTGCAACTTACTGACCCATTCCACGTATGTATACCTGTGTGGCATGTTTGCTTAATGTCATGTTTATGTAAATAACAGGATTAGATTAGAAGTAAGAACACCCTGATAAACTAGTAATTTTAAAAAGATTGGGTAAAAGTAGTTACCCAATACTTCTTGAGTTTTCTGTCCACTGCAGACGTAGTCAAATAAAATTATAGATTTTTTTTCTCAGTCGTGAAGTGCGGAGATTGCTATGTAAAATCTTTAAAGATGCTACGCCTAACCCTAACTACAGGGAGTTTTGTGCTCTCTCTTAGTGCCTTAACTTGTTTTTCCTCTTCCCAGTTCTATATATTCAGCAAGCGCCTGCTGCACAATGAGAAGTGAAAACCACAGACTAATGTATGAGCACCTCATAAATCAAAGTGTTATCACCTGACAGTTGGATCAGATACAGAACTTTATCAACCTCCAGCTAACACGTAGATACTTCCGTGTTTGTTTAGAGTCATGTGCGGCGTGATCAACATGTTTGCTTGTTGATACAGTCAACAGAAGAAAAGAAGAGACTGAACCTGATTGTGAAACAGAATTTTCAAAGCAGACGCTGGCAGGTACTAGTATGTCTGCCGGTGCCTTCCTGTATATCACTGTATCTCATGACACTTGCTTGAATGCATCAGTGGATGCTTATATAAAAGATATTACAACCACGGGTCACATAGTGGTTCAGCTGTTTGGAATGACTAAACCCTGAATGAAATGATTCATATATGCAAAATGACTGCAGGTTCATATAAAATAAACCCTTTTGCCCTCTTTGTTGGCTCAACATAACCTTAACCTCACTTGTTCTGGAAAGTAGACTTACCAAATCTTTGTGAACTTTTATCGGCTCTTGAAAGATCGTCCACACGACAGCTTGGTTGCAGTAGGGTGTGGTCAGAGAGCCCATGTATCGATAAAACTTTGTGCGATCCACGTTACCAATCAGATCATCGATAGTGATATTGTCTACTTTCACACTCAAGCCCTCCTCTTTGAAATATATGAAAGAAATCAGAAGAAAGTTCAACATCTAATTTTGATCATATTTAAGAATAATATACAGTATAAAGTACAACAAGAATGCCAACTTAATTAAAAGCAACAGCAAATAGATTTTAAACCCGTCTGAGCTCAAAGTGGAACAATTTTTGAAACTGTGATATTGTGCAATTTGCTGCATCATGGTTTGAAGAAAGTGATGACTCTAAACACTGAAACCATGCAGGGTATTCGTCATTGTTTCTCCCTGTGATAATTGCTGCTGGTTTCACTTGTGTTGTGTCTATTACGCTTCCTGTAGATGAAAACACGGTAAGCTTGATGTTTATCCTGAACCGTAGTGACAACACTGTCCACTTCAGACTCTCCCAGGTTGGTAACAATATTTAAATAGAAAACAGAGGAATTGAAGTGAAATGAAAAACTTACCTGGGATGTCTTCCAGGTAGGATGTAAACGTTTTCCACGGCGCAGATATGTTTCCATCTTCTGTTGCCTTTAGGAATAAATCATTCAGTGTCAACTGTATACAATAAATACTATTTTTACATCCTATGTCAGACAGCATTGTTTCACATTAGCTGTTTGACTGAAATTCACATTTAGACATGGGATAGCTCGATCTATTAGATCAGAAAAGACCCCTATGAAACATTGGTAAGCCCCACCGCAGTTCTTGTGATAATGTATATTTTATAAAAGAATTCAGAGAAACTAAAAAAATGAGGGGCTTAAATATTGATCTTATATCTATAAGCCCAGATTACCAGTACTGTTTTTTTTTACATGATGAACTTGAAGGGAATGCAGCTCATTCTGACTGTGGGGGAAACTTTGGAAATATCTAGAAAGTGTGCTTAGGAGTGAATCAACCAGGCTACACAGAACGTGATTTCGTTTGATTTGACCTAAGTTTGACTGACATATATGATGCACAGGTTTCAAACTAGCATGAAACAAACTTCTTAGAAAACTGGAGACAATTTGTGCCTCTGCTAAGGCGTAGACCACCAGTGGAGAGGAAAGTTTGCTACGTCAGAACTTGGGCTGCATTCACACTGTAGCCTGAAGTGACCCTACTCTGATTTTTTTTTTTTTTTTTTCGTAACGCAACCTGTATCTGATCTTTTCATGGCAGTCTCAAAAACACAGGTCGGATTTATTAAGAATGCGGCCCAGACCACTTTAATATCGGACCTGTATCTGACTCAAATGTCACAAACCCCCAGGTCGCATCCAACCGATCTGAAAGTCACTGATACTCGACAAACGTCACTATTCTACGATCTGATACACGCAAGCGGGAAGAGAAACAACAACCATGGCGGACGACGATGAGGATTAACTTGTTAATATGCTGCTCCGGTTGGACAACAACTTCGAAATCGCAAGTTACGCTCCACCGTTAGCATCCATGTTTACTTCTGCAAACACAGTGAGCTCTTCTTCCTTATGGCGGTTGGCAGAACACTGAGCTCAATGTGTGACCTTACTGCGCCCTCTACTGTGCATGCGGGACACTTTCAGGTCGTTTTCCATTCACACTGGAGATCACATAAAGGTCGCTTATATTTGGAAATGTGACCGACCGATGCAAAAAAAAAATCAGATTTGACAAAAAATCGGAAGTGGGTCACTAAAGTCTGCAGTGTGAACATAGCCTTATTTGGCAAATGTGTTTCCATCTCTGCTCTAACGCTTTCAGAAAAAAATGTAAAAATGAAAAAAAAATGGAACTAGCAGCTAAAGCCCTCCAAGTGGAATAACTTGGACATCCAACAGAGCTCTGAGCTCAACCCAACAGATCTTTGAGAGGAATTAAAGCTCCAACATCACTGAATTTACACCTGTGCACTTTGGAAGAATGGTAACAAATTCTTCCAAACTACTACACCTTGTGAAAAAAAACCTTTCCAGAAAAAGGGGAACTACTACAACAGCAAAATATAAGTCATGTCATAGTTAACCTTCAGACTGGGATGCAGCTTAAGCTCCTGTGTGGTACAAAGGCAGAAACCCTGTTCAGCATGTTTCTCAAGTCAGATAATGAAAATTTGTCAGAGGAATAAACTGGAGAAAGTTTATAACTCACGTCAATAAAAAACCCAAGAACAGCAAGTCCATCGTTATGATTAAGAGTCTCATTCGGGAGGATTCCTTTTTTTGCAGTGACTATGTGCATCTACAGAAAAAAGGACAAAAACGCTTTGGTAAGCAAAGGATGCTCAACCAGACGAATCATTAGAAAACTAGAGGGGATGTTTAAAAACCTTACCTCCATTGGGTAACGATGGCCGTCTAAAGTATGCTCTGAACCTGAATTGTTTGCTACATCCCAGTGGAAATGAAACTGCAGTACAGAATATTCACCATCAAGTCCACCTCCACTCACTTCAACCATGTCCACTTCAATGTCACATTGCACTGAGGACAAGATCGAGAAAAATGAAAGTGGTTAAAATCAAGTTAAGCATGTTTTGAATACTGCTAAAAATGTCCAGCTCTGTACCTGAATGTCCATTATTTGTGATATTCTTGATGGCGGATTGAGAGGAGAAATTAACAAACTTGAAATTACCCAAATTTGGGTCAATGGTAACGATGCTGGTGACGATATCAATTGGAGATTGTTTTTGTCCTCCACAGTGAGATTCATCTAAGGCTTCCCAATGCTCTGGAGTGTGACCTATAAAAGATCCAGAAGCCTTTAGTCCTGAGAGAGCATCCTGGACACCAGCATGTATCACAGATAGAATTATACCCAAGTCAGAGTACTTCAACATAAGTTAAATGGAAATGTTGGTATTTTAAAGATAAAAATGACATTAATTCATATAAGTAACAAAAAAATAACAAAATCAGGCAAAAGAAAATTTCTTCAAATCACTAAGTTTTTTATTCTATCAATAAAAAACTTATGACACTTTAATAAAAACTGCAGGTGTGTGTCTGTGCCTGAAGTTTTGGTTAAAACATGTTTGTTTTTCATTCGGAGGGTTGAAAATCCTGAAATTTTAGTCAAATAAGAGTAGAGATATTTCATAGTAAAATTACTCAAATAAAAGTAAAAAGTACAGTTTTTTTCAAAGAAGTAACTAGTTACTGTCCAACTCTGACCATAAAATATATCATAAATAATAGTTTACTTACCACAACCAGAGTAGCACCACAGATTGGCTAAAGCAGAGGAAGAGAAGCATGAATGATGGAGTTTGTGTATTTAAATGTTAAATGAAATGGATCTGACTTTGAAACTGAAATCTGTTTCAATTAAAGAACTTTATATTTTGCCAATTCATGCTACATTTACCCATAGCTCCAGAAGGAAGTGGAAACATGCAAAAATACTCACATTTCACCAGAGCCACCAAGGTCAGACCTAGCACCAACCTTAGGAGACACATCTTCAAACGGAGAAGAAATGTTTTCATTAATAATTATGCAGCCAGTGGTTTAAAGCAACTCCATCGGTTCCACCCAAAATAAGCCAAACACCTTAAAGTCCTGTAGGTTTTTCTGCATTTTTAGACTGTGAGATATTTACTAACCTTACTTTGCATGGCTTCAAATCAGTTAGTCTTCTCAAATGTTGTATGAAATGAATGATTCAGCTCAAATATGAGCATCTATCCAACAAAGAGTTTATGAACAAGAAAAGAGAAACGTTACACCAGAATGAGTTGAGATGAATATATAGGCTCGCTCTGGGAGGGGCCCCCTGCTGTGTATACAACGCTGAGCCATGATGGAAACACAAACTGCTGTTTTCTAAATAGGCCTGATTACAAAAAAAACAATCAACCTAATTTGCATTTTGTGTCAAAACAACATAGCGTGTTCTGAAGGAATCTGAAGCTCTGATTCTCTTTACTTCTTCGCTGATCTGCATCCAAAATTAAAAATTAACAATTATGTATTCGTCTTTTTACATAAACCAGAACTTAACTGATGTACAGTTTCTTTATCTTTCACCTGACAAGAAGTTATTTAACTCCAAATGATTCTCATTCTTAAACAGCTGCATAAAAACACAATCCGCTGTCGTGAAAAAGATGTTTATTGAAATTATCAAAAGAAATTGTTTAAAATACTAAAACTGGTTTAAGAACTTTTCATTGTTAATAAAAACTGTAGGGAAAGTAGGAAACCATTGCATTCAAATAAGAAATGTAGTTAGAAAATAATCTATAATGATCGTGATCAGCAAACATTTAAACGTTTTGTGAAATCAAGTAGAAGAAAAACGACAGCAGAATTAAGAGTTTTGTTTAGTAGTGAAATTATTTCTACATGCACAAATCAGAGACAATAACCAGAGAAAGAGGCTTCAGTTTGCAAGAAAGCATAAAGATGAGAATGGAAGAAGGAGATGTGATGATGAGTTCAGATTCACCCCGACGGGTCCATTAACCCCTTCATGCACAGCCGTCACTGCAGTGGACAGACACCTGAAAGCCATTTCCTTCTATTTCTTGTGGATTTTTATGTTTTAAATGCACACAGACCACAAGTGGACACTAGTGCATCTAACAATAATCAACTACTGGCCATCTGCTGCAAGTGCAAGAAGATTTCTGCTAAATCCAACATGGCGGACAGATGAAAACTGCAGACCAACCCCATCTGTCCTTCTGCTGTGAAGGACTCTGGCAGGTAAACAAAACATTGTGATGTCAAATAACCGCTAAAGACTAAAACTACTGATGTAGTTTCCAAATAACAATTTTGTATTTTGAGAAAATTACAACGGATCACCTAGAAAAGAAGTACTAGAAAAAAAATCGCACTTTTTTTTAATGCCTTATGAAAATCAAAAAAAATTTGGAAAAAAATCCTGACATAAAGGATCATAATTCTGAATGAAAGGGCTGCAGAGGGAGATAAAGGGATGAACCCGTCATGCATAGAGCCTGCTGTACAAGCATTATGATCTGGGGTTACTGCAGCTGATCAGGTCAAAGGTCAGCAACATTATGGCCCAAAGAATTAGATCAGCTGACCACCTGATTGTCTCAGGTCTGATGAATAAAGATAAAGATCTTCTTCCTTTCATCCTCTAAACTGAAAACTCACAGAAAGTTTCTGAAATCCTCAGACCTCTCAGTCTGACACTGACAATCTTTACTGTCACTTAGGTTATTTTCATCTTGATCACTTTGACCTCTGGTCAAGTCATCCTGCAGCCTTTGCTAATTCATTTGCTGTAACAAGCAGTTGCAGAAGAGGCCGGTAAGAGGATGAGCTCATAAACATGTTTGTTTGTGTTTAGTTTTCCATTTTGCCCGGATGATTGACATAATTAGAATGACAGACTAATTCCTTCAGGAACCAGCATACCATCAGTGTGACATAACTAATTCAGGTTCAGTGTTTTCACACGCAGCACTAAAGTTATTATTTCAGATTTGGGCCAAATGTTCTTGCAATCTTACAAAGTGGTCTCTGTCAGCAGCTCTCCATCTTTTCTGTTTGTTCATGTTCAGTTTTCCGTTGGATTTCGGTGAATTTTCCCGTTGTGTCTGACTGACCATGTTCACAAAATGTTTAGCTACTTCTCTGGTCCCTGAATGTTTTAGTTTAGAAAATAGATAAACTGGTTTTCTCTCCACACACAAGTTCATTAAGTTTAATTTACAGCAAGCAGCTTCATGAAAATACTAAATGTAATGCTACAGAAGATGTTATTGTGTTAGCTGATGCCTCATCTCACTGGATATTTTGAAAAAGAATCGTATTTCTTTCTGGACTGTGCTGGATGTTTCTGTCTCTCTAAGATTCTGTTGATGTGCTGAAAGTGTCATTTTTAAAAAACACGAGAACTGGAGGGAAAATAGGTGAAAAATCAGAGTCCAAAGAAAATTATGTGAAAAATTGAAGACCAGCATCACATTCAGAAACCGACTTTTCAGTTCAGAATTACTAGAGAACTGAAACTAACAGCAAACAATGCAAAATTGAAGAGTAGTAGGAGAAAGTACAATTGTATACTAAACTGTCTGCATACCAGACGACCAGGTGTCTGATCCTTCCTTTCCTGTTGGCCTGTGGAAAAAATTGTTTTTACATAAGAACAATAAGACAAAATAGAAGAATACCTTGACATCTGGTCTCAGTACAGTTTGCAGGTAAATTTGCAAACTGATAGTACAGCAGATTATAGAAGTGACTGAAAAAGTGCAGCTTGTGCATAAAATCACAGTTTAGAAACGCTGATAGAAATTTCTTTAAAGAGAACTTTATATGTTTTATATTTATAAAAGAAGAACGATGTAAACTCACCGTTTCCTTTGTCAGGGCCTCACATGTCTGACCTTCTGGAAACGCCCGGCCTCTCTGTCCTTTTGTCGCACTTTGTGTTTTGTATTTATTAAACTCGTGGCATTAGATGTTAATAATTGAGCTTCAGAGTTGCTTGCAGGCAGTTTTATTTCTAGCATTAAGCTCAGGAACTCCCTTCTACTTTAACATATAACAGAAATATCATGTATGTACTGTTAACACCAGTTCTCTGCAGATTTTATTCACTTTCCTTGCCGTTTACAGGAACATGTACTGAGAGGTGAGGTAACAGCAGACGCTGTCTTGCAACAGGACCTCATGTCACAGCGCTCACTTCTGTTTAATGTAATTTTTCCTGTGTTTGTACAAACATCATTGCACTTAATGAACCGTTTGTTTGACCTTCACCCAGTGTTCTCACTCACGCTTCACCGCACATCATTAGTCCTCTTTTTATTTGTCCTTTTAAAGCACATGTCTATTTTTGGGGCCCTGTAGACTCTAAGTTACATCAATAAGTCTCTCCAGTTTTTCACAAATCTGTAAAATTCATGCAAAAACAAACTTTTTTCAGATTTTACTGATATACTTGATGTCAAGTTATAGTCAGTGATCATGATCGATGCAGAGATTTAAAAAAAGGGTCACTTTTAACGTCATATATTAGTGCAAATATTGCAAAAAATTCCTTTCAAATATTTCTAAATTAGCTCCACAAAATCTATCATTTTGATTACAAAAAAACAAAACAGTCACAAAATCCTGGAGGAACAGAAAATGTGTTCAACATTATTTCATTTTAAGGAACATTTACTAAAACCAACAGCTGTTTATTGATATTTTAACAGTTTAATCGTTTCTATCGGTACATAAACTGGCCTTTTACGAATGTTCACACTTTTGATATGACCCAAAATGAAAATGAGTTTTTATTGTTTTAAAGGAAAAAACACAGCAAGGATTTACAGTTATGAAATTTAGATCAATAAGGAAGGAGGCTGTTTTCCCCCCAATGTTTTAATTATGTAGCATAAACTCTGATATCATTCCATATGTTAATACTAAAGTTATTTCCCCTCCTTTGTTTCTGCTGAGTCACAGAGGAACTCATTTTACCGAATAGCTGCCAAGCGATGAAGAATGTTTGTCATTGACACACAACGACTTCCAAGAGCCAAGCTTTGATTGTGCTTCCAGTTAAAGGTGTTTCCCCTGCCACTCCAATTAATGAGTTGTATAAACATTTTTCTTCAGTCTGCTGCGAAGCTGAAGGACAGACGCCTTGATTTATTACCCCTGCATGCAAAAATCTCCCCAAATAATTCAGAGATGCTGGAGTGTGTGAGTAAATTAGAACAGCTGTAACGCTCCACATGGGAAAGTGAATCTGTTGGGTTTCTCTTTGGCATCCAGACAGTAACACTGATGGCTGCATTTCTGCTCAGGAAACTTTAAAAAAGTAAACAGACACCGTGTGATGAGACGTGACAACCTGCCATTACCTGCACACAGGCGCCTCGTCTCTCATTAGTTTTTTCGTTTTGTAAGATTTCCTGCTTAACCCCAAAATGTACTTCTACTGTTTTAAGTCAAATACATTTAGTGAGTTTTAAATTTTGAACCTAAATGTGTGAGTTTGANAAAANTAAACTTACAGCANTAAGCTTTGTTTACTTTTTATTAATTTAGTTTTTAGGTTAGCACTTAAAAAACTGAAAGAGTAAAAAGACAGGAGTGGGAACTATTTCCCAGAAAGCTTAGCGGCATGTTTTGTGTCCTGAGATGGAAGTGCGTTACATTAATCTGACTCTTGTGTTATTAAGGCAAATGTTTATTTTAATGCAGCTTGAGGATAATGTCCTGTTACATTAATAACAGATTCTACACAAAAATAAGCTTCCAGAGGCTCCTGAGCTAAACTGTCACTTTAACTTGATCATGAATCACATGACCGGCATGGTGGGAAAAGTGCATCTCTGATGGAGGCCAAAATCATCGAGCCGAACCCAGACCAAGACCGAGGATCAAACCAATTCAAGACATTTTTAAAAATCCATTACTATAAAAAATAACATCCTCAAAGGTCCTGGTTGCACTGGTGCACTTTGCTATTTCCATTTAACTCAAACTGGTATGCAAGTAAACTGCAAGTACATACCATACCACTTGTCTCATAAAAATAGTTAAAGGTAAAACTGAAAACCAGACATTCAGCCTGTCAGCTGCCTCAACCGCAGGCAGCTGATTCTTCGATGCACAGGTTGCTTTCTAGGTTACGAGGAAACCTGAATGTTGAAAGCATCTGCATAAGTCTGGGCTGGGAGATGATGGAGTTTGTGTTTACTTTGCATGTGAGCTTTTCTAAATTTGTTGAGTCAGCTGAATGAGGAAGAAGTGAGGAGAGGAAGCATTTCTTGGAAAGTGGATCAGATGTTTCCTGAACCTACGTTAGCTAACCTGGCGCCGTCTCTCTGCTTTGTTTGGGCTGCAAGCTTCTGCTTTTTTAGTGAAGGTTTATATATGAAATAAATTTAAGAGTCCCACAAGATTAGTTTCCCTTAAAGTTGCTGAATGCTACTTTCATTTTAAAAAAAGGATTTTTCTCACGTATTTGTGGAAAAATGTCTGCATGTCGTGATAGTTTGGTCTAAAACAGATAATATCATCTGTCAAAAAAAAAAAACAAAAACAGAAATCAAGCTCCTCTGCTTGCTCCCAGTGCAAGAAATAACCAATCAGAGCCCTGCTACTCATAGCGTCATGTCATGTAACTGCAGCTTTTCCAGTCAGCAGATCCTACTGTGAATGCTAAGGCTAGTTAGCATAACCACTGATAACTGAGGGTCAATGGGTTTCCTGTAACTGTAACCATTAGCACATTTAGCAGGGCGTTCTCAAGGTTGATTGACAGCGTTAAGACCCTCCTCCTGACTCTGATTGGTTGTTTTTGGCAGCAGAATGGTTTTAATTTAGCCACACTAGAGCATAAAAAGCCTGTTTAAGTTTATCAACACTAATGCTAACTGGGTTGAGGCCTGCAGGGTTTCAGATGCTTTTGGCTGTTTTGTGATGCAGGGTTAGAGTCGGGCACTCTGGGTGCGATCATCACTTTTTCCTCCTCATAACAGCTCCAACCAGTGGGAGGCGGGACGAGCGCCATGCCTCTCCCTCAGTCCCTAAACTTTACGATTTAGTAAATTGCCAATATTGGGTGCATTCTGAGTCTACTGTCATTTACACTATGTCAGTACAGCAGTCTAATTTCTTATATATTCAGTGTTTGAATATACAAAAGCTGATATTAAATTTATTGGGGAGAGTGCGGTGGTTCGCCCAGGGTGCCACACAGGCTGGGACCGCCTCTGGCTCCACTGCAGACCAAAAGTCTTTAAAATGTTTTCTAAACTGACATTGCATGACTTCATTTCTCAACCATTCAAGAATTTCAGCTCTTTCTCTTACATCATGCTGTCATGAGAAGTGGACTGTGTTTTATAATGTTTTCCTTTTGCATTTCTGAAAGTGAAAAATTTATTTCCATATAATCCATGATTTAAGAAGAGGTGGATGTTACTTTTCTACAGTTGCTTGGTATTTAAGTGGCAATAAACGTTACTTAAAACTTTTATTTATATTTTTGCCCCAACATGAAATGAGTGACTGTAGCTTTTATTTTTTTTATAATAAAATTCATACAAAAAAATGTAATAAACCTCACAGCCTGACCTCCCAGCTCTTAATAACATTAAAGCTTTAATTAGGACATAAACAATGACTGCAGACTAACTCCTGCTGGATGTCAAGTCCTTGTTTTAATCCTGAATCAACCGTTTTATCACAGTCATCTTCATGGAAGAAGCTTCTGTGCATTTTGCTCAAAGTAGAGAAGAAACGGACCTGAAAAGGCGTCAGAAATAGAAATCTATTAAAGCCACAGGAGCTTTTCTTCTGTCCAGACATCTATGTGAAGCAAGGAGGAATAAAACTCACTGGAAGATGGATCCGGTCAGTTCATCGACGAAACCGCCTGAGCAAAATCAAACACAGTAAAACGTTACATCAGATAAAAAAAAAGAAAACAAAAGTGAGATATTCACCTGGAGTGCAAACGGTGTCACACAGGATGGGGCAGATGTAGCAGGACGAGCAATCCTGGACAGAAACACAGCAGAATGCCGTCAAACAGAAATAATCTGCAGAATAATAAAATCACTTTTCTGCTCAGATTTTCTGAAGGTTCTCACTTCGCAGCGCTCACAGTGATCCGACTCGTCTCCTTCTGCACACGGACACTTATCACAGAGTTCAGAGCAACGCTGGAAGAAAGTTTTACAGTGCAGAGTGAGAAACAGATGGACGACGCTGCGCAGCCGGTACCAAGTAAATATCGGACCCGGATCCCCGATACCGATACTTTTTTATCTGAGTTTTATGTATCATCAAACTTCTGACTTTTAGGAGTTTTTCTGCTTTTTTCTTTGATTTATTTTATTCAATCTTAGGACAGAATTAGGATAAGATTTAAGACCGTCAACAAAATACTTTAAAATAATTTCTGTTTATTTTTTCTAAAAGTTTTAAAACATTATACATTTTGGGGGGTAGAGAAACTAAAAAAAAAATACAAAAATGAAAGAAAAATTTCAAGAGAAAATCTGATTATAAGATTCAACAGAAACAGCAAAAATCAGAAAAGTTGATTGAGACGTTTATAAAAACAAAAAAAGTAAAAAAAAAAAATGCTCTTTTATACCTCACAGATGGAGCAAATGCTGCACAGCGATCCAGAGTGGAACTGCTGCTTGTCTGAAGTTTCCTCCTCTTCGTTTGTCTCATCGGCATCATCTGCTGTGTTTTCCTCTTCATCTAAAACCAACAGAATAAAGAAAAAAATGTTTATTCATTTGACTTAGAGTAGAAGACAGTAAACTCAACTAAATGAGGCTCAAATGTTTTACAGTGTAGTTAATGCAAAGAAACAAACACATTTAGTCCAAGTTACGACACATGAACACAAAGTCAAAGAAAGGCTAGAAAGGAAAGTCGTGTTGCATAATGTTGGCTGATTTGGTGTCAGTTTTAGTTTCAGCTCAAACTCTTTTCTCTGTTCTTTCCTTTTGCCTTTTATCTGGTTTCCGTTGTGTGCCTGTAGTTTATTCCTCTTGGGTTCGACGTTTTCCCCTTTCTGTGCTGGTTCAGCTCCCTCTGTGCTCATTAGCCTCCTTCCTTCAGTAACCTCCACTCAGCAAACCCGCAGCTGTTCAGCGTTCCCCTAATTAGACTCACTTGGTTTCCATGTCATGGATTAAATCTCCTCTGTGTTGAAGCTCCCTGGTTTCCGTTGTTCTCTGCTTATTTCTTTCATTGTTCCTGGTTCTGAAAGTTTTATTTTCTGTTATTATGAAAACCCTTCAGCTCACCATGTTGCTCCCAAACTCCTGTATATGTTTTGGTCCATAACATTTTCACCATAAACCGACCACAAATAAATTGCAAAATAACTCAGAAATGTTAGAATAATTGTTGTTGTTAGACGTAAAACAAGCAGGCGCAGTTTTTTCTGTCAAAACTAAAAAGTTATTTGTTCAACAAAGATGGCTTCTATGCTCACTCACTGCACAAGACTCCACTCCTGAAGAAAAAGCATGATGAAAATCATTTACACTGCAAAAACACAAAGTTTTATCAAGTATATTTGGTTTAGTTTCTATCACAAATGTCTTAATACACTTGAAATAAAACAAAACTAACTTAAAAGTAACTTTCCAGAATATATAGAAGCTTGTTTAAAGTAAATAATTCCTTAAGAAATAGTTAATGTTCTATTGGTCGATAAATTAACTTATAACATGGGGAAAATGTCTTATTATGAGTTAAATAATCTGCCAATGGAACCATTATTTACTTAAAAAAACATTTATATCTTACTAAAAAGTTACAATAATTGTGTCCAAGGAATATTGACTTCTGAACTGAGTTTAAACATTAGTGTTGTTGTTTCTAAATGATTATGAATTTGTTTTCTTTGCATTATTTGAGGTTTGACAGAGTTGCATCCCTGCATTTCTCATTTTCTGCAAGTAAATACTACATTTCAGACACATGTTGTCAGTAGTTCATAGAATAAAAGAACAATGTTCGTTTTACTCAAACATAAAGAGTAAAATCAGAGAAGCTGATTGTTTCAAGTGATCTTTTTTTCCAGAGCTGCATCTGCACTAGAAACTAGACAAAAATACTTGATAAGATTTTATGTTTTTGCAGTGAACATTTAACTGAAACAATAAAAGTTGGTCAGAGTTGAAAACAATGGATGCCACAACACAAATGATGCTTAGAGGAGGAAACGGTTCTGGATGTCGTCCCTAAAACAGAAACAGTAAAACTTGGAAATGGGAAAATCAAAGTATTTATTGTTTTAGCATTTAATTCTGCCAGACTTTATGTAACTCCAGGAAGGACTTCTGATGAAGAAATGAAGGTGGATAGTTTTAAAACAACGTCTTCCAACAAAAAGCATATGAAAAATAATTTATTCAACTTGAAATAATTCATAAATCCTCAGAATAAATCAGAGTATAAAGAAGACACCAAACAAAACCTTCTAATCCAGATGTTTTTGTTGATTAATGGGTTAAATTTATACCTGAGAAACTGGTTTTCTCCGTAATGGTGGCATAATATTAACATCTGATTTCTGATAATTATTCAGTCAGTAAGTTTCACATATAATTAAACTGAGGAGATGTAGGATTAAATAAGTGTTCACTTCTTCCTGCTGCTTTTTCAGCCAGAAAAGTGTGAATTTCAGCATTTTTATTACCTGTTTACTGTTATTCCACTTTATTCCCAATAACTCAGTTCAGAGGCTAATTTGGTTTGATTTATTTTGTGTTTCTGGATTACAAACATCTGGTTTAAATGTCACATAAAAGGGAAAAAATACTGACAAACATGTTGAGTAGTTTGGATCTTAACCAGCAGTTTATGTTTAATAATCAGAGGCAGGCATGTTTAGTGACTGCTTATTATTCATTTTTTTAATTTGGCAAACAGAAAGCAGATTAAAAACGTTTTAATCTAAGTGAGACGTTTTATTTCAGACTCACTGGAGCCTTTTGGAGGCTCGGAAACAAACAGAACAAAGACGGGAGCAGCTTGATAAGCGGCTCTATTTCTGGACTGAAATGTGTGACGGCGGCTCGAAAGCAGCTGGAGGGACTTGAGCAGCGTCACAGATTAAAAATCTGCTCACATGACTGCAGATTAAGAGTTTATGCTCACAGTTTATGCTCACAGTTAGAGTCCTGGAGATGTTTATGATCTGTGGGATGAAAAGCAGCCGTACCTTCTTCATCTTCAGCAGGATGATCCTCTGCTTCCTCTTCCTCAGCGTCGCCTTCCTCCTCCTCATCATTAGCTACTTCATCATCTGCAGCTTCATCGTCCTCCTCTTCCTCATCATTAGCTACTTCATCGTCTGCAGCCTCATCGTATTCTTCATCATCCTCTTCCTCTTCACTTCTGTCATCTGACTCTGATGCCTCATCTTCTTCCTCCTCTTCTCCATCGCTTTCATCATCTGCCTCTTCCTCCTGCTCTTCTTCATCCTCATCCTCCTCTTCCTCTCCATCCTCCTCATTTTCCTCTCCTTCCTCCTCATCTTCCTCCTCTTCCTCATCATCCTCCTGTTCTTCTCCAGCTTCCTCCTCGTCAGTTTCTTCTTCATCCGCCTCTCCTACCTCTTCGTCTTCCTCAGCACCTTCCCCATCTTCATCCTCAGCTTCCGCCGCATGTCTGGTGTCCACCTCATCTTCCTCCTCAGCCACATCCTGGGCTAAGCCAGAGTGTGGAAGCTGCAGCGGCGACAGCAGCACCAGCAGGAGGGCGACTACCCAGCTTCGTATGAGGCCCATGATGGAGCAAAAGCAAACGACGTCCAACTGTCTTTGCTCAGATCTTCCAAAACTTCCTGTTTTGAGCCGCAGATTAAATTAGGAAAGTATAAAAAGTTTTGTCAGGCTGCAGAGGGGCAGCGAGGGGAGGGCCGGGAGCCGTGTGCTGGGAACACAGAGGACACAGAGGGACAGCAACGTGCAGCTGCAGGCTGGTGAGTGACAGAGGCACATGCCTGGGAAGAATGATCCTGAAGTCCTCAGTGGTGCATCATGGGAACGCCTGCTCAGGCTCTGTCCTGCATGAGGACAAAAAAAGCACAAGCTGGAAAAAGACGGAATAATTATAGATATTTGGTAATGTGAGATACTTTGATCTATTCTACTTTTTTGTTCTAACAAAACTTTTGCTTAAAATTATTGAAAACCCAGATCAGAGTTGTACCGCAACTAGTTATATTTAATAATATTTTGGTGAAAATGTATTTGTAGGAGTATTTTTACTATGCTGTACTTTTTA
>NW_015115160.1:97848-98599 GCF_001443285.1 Poecilia latipinna | reverse complement strand
TCCTACCAACACCTTACTTGAAGCTTGGGTGCACGCTCACTGCATTTGAGCAATCTGACCGAAATATGACGACGGCAAATTAAAGAAAACGATGTGTGCAGACGCGCCTACCCGCTGTTGCTACCAGAGGAGCTAACTCAGCTAATACTGCTAGCCAAGAAAACAGCCAAGTAACGGACATAAATGGTCTGTTTGCGGAGATTGCCAAGGTGGGAACGACGTTAAATTGAGTCGCAAGTGATGTGGCTCTGATCAAATCGGACACAACAGAACTCAAGAACTCCGTGAGTGCAATTAAAACAAGGCTAAATGAAGCTGAGACGCATTTCTGATGTGGAGGACACTGTAGCTAACCTAGCAAGAAATAACGTGAAGCTAACCAAAACAGTGGAACAACTATGAGAGAATTGATGACCAAGAAAACAGAGCCCGTCGTAAAAACATTAGACTGGTTGGTCTGAAAGAGGGGAAGGAGGTTGGAATACCACTAGCTAAATATGTGCAGAAAATACTTTGTGATGGTCTGGAGTTGAATGGAGATGACTATGAGATTGAGCGCTGCCACAGAAGCCCAGGTCCCCGCCCGGATCCCAACCAGCCTCCGCGCATCATATTGGTGAGATTTCTCAAGTATACTGCCCGAGAGAAAGTCCTGGCTGCTGCTAAGAAGAAGAAGGGGATACTATGGGATGGCTATCGTCTATCACTGTTTGAGGACATGACCAAGGAGCGCTCAGCACGGCGCAAAATG
>NW_015115160.1:86495-92375 GCF_001443285.1 Poecilia latipinna | reverse complement strand
ATGCGTACTGACTGCATGTATGCTATCCTGACAGCGTATGGTTATCTGACAGAACACCGGCTAGCTGTACCGCGGTCATCTACCACGACATCTGACGGGGTTTGGACGGACACTGCAGCGTGGACAGGATCAAGACGACGGGAACAGCAGAGAGGTCATCCCCAGAACCCACACGGACCAGATAAGGCTTGACTTTTTCATTAGGAAGGCGTCACTGCGATGTTCTGTTTTAGAGCAGTGTTTTATTTGTCCACCTTTTATTTTTATTTATTGTTCTATTGTTCTGAAAACAGTGAGGTAAGAATCTATGTTATATCTGCACCAACCTGCTCATGTATGCTAAGTAGTGGAATCCAAGACACAGGTCTGATATTGTTTTTGCTGGAGAACAATGGGTAAATTAAGTATAAATATTATAACATGGAACATTAATGGTTGTGGTACACCAATCAAAAGAAAAAAGGTTCTTAACTATTTAAACTCTCATGATACGGATATAGCGTTCATACAAGAAACACACTTCGAAAATGAAATAGAAGCCTTAAAATTCAAAAGAGGTTGGGTTGGTAAAGTGTTTCACAATTCGGTGTCCAGGAAAAGCAGAGGGGTTATGATTCTTATAAACAAAAATCTTAATTTTGTGTTATTACAAGAGTTTAAAGACTCAGAGGGACGTGTACTATGCATACAAGCACTTTTAAATGATGTGAAAGTTGTCCTCTGTAATATATATGCCCCGAACAGGGAAGAGCCACTTTTTTTTCACTCCATCCTAAACAGAATAAGCAATCTTGAAGGCCACATTATACTGGGAGGAGATATGAATGAAGTCTCATAAAAATGTAATAAGTGCCAGTTTTAGTAGTGGAGGTAAATCCGCGACAGCCCTTTTTAGAGAAGAGATTGGGTTGGTAGATATCTGGAGACTAATACACCCGACGGAGCGAGAATATAAGTTTTATTCACATGCCCACAAAAGTTACTCCCGCATCGATTATTTTCTGATTTCTAGTACTGACTTAGTAGCGGAGTGTGAAATAGGTGTAATTGCCCTAACAGTGAAGCTACAGATACATTTGCAGGGTGAAAATAGTAGGTCGGGCAGATGGAGATTAAACTCCAGTATATTGCAAAATGAACAATTTGTAACAACATTAAAAGATGACAAACTATTTCTTTGACGTGAATATTGGGTCAACAGATAAATTGGCAACAGTATGGGATGCTCATAAGGCCTTTGTTAGGGGTAAATGCCTGGGACACAGTTCTAAGAAAGTAAAAGAGGAGAAAGAAAAAGTCAAAACTCTGGTAAAACAGATAAGTGAATTGGAAAAACAACTGGCAGAAAACTACGATGAAAACAAATTTAATAGAATTTGCAAAATGAAATTTAACCTTCATGATATTTATAATAAGAAAGCAGAATATGCATTGTTTAGGCTCAAAACCAATTTCTATGAAAACGGTGAAAAAAACGGGACGGCTATTGGCCAGACAACTGAAGCGGTTAGAGAATCAGAACGTGATCACAGCAATTAAAGAAAATGACAAATTGATAACATCGTCCTCTCATATTAATAAAATTTTCCAAAGATTCTACGAAGATCTTTATACATCTGAAAGTGTAGTGACTGCAGAAGAATTGGAATCCTTCTTTGACAAAATAAAGGTACCCAAAATTACCCAGGATGAGAAAGATAGATTGGAAGCACCCATAAATAAGACCGAAGTTAGAAAAGCAATTGCTGGAATGAAAAAAATGAAATCACCTGGCCTAGATGGCATTACAGTCGAATACTATCATAAATTTGTAGATATACTTGCACCGATTCTAACAGATGTTTATCGAGAAGCATTTGAATGTGGTTCACTTCCTGAAAGTTTCAATCAGGCTATAATTACTCTCATACCAAAGGGGGATAAAGATCTTACAGATCCAGTCAATTACCGTCCCATAAGTTTGATAAATGTTGATTGCAAAATACTGTCAAAAATTCTAGCCACGAGATTAGAGACTGTGTTACCACAGATTATTCACAAAGATCAGGTGGGCTTTATTAAGCATCGTTCTTCAGCTGATAATATGCGAAGACTTCTGCATCTTTTATGGGGAAATAAGGACAACAAAAACCCCGTAGTGGCAATATCACTTGATGCTCAGAAGGCCTTCGACAGGGTGGAGTTTTTTGTTCACTGCTCTGTCAAAGTTTGGACTGGGTGAAAACTTTTGTAGGTGGGTTAGCACTCTGTATTCAGGCCCAAAAACCGCTGTCTTTACCAATGGAATATTGTCCAATTATTTTCGTATCTCCAGATCCACGCGTCAGGGCTGCAACCTTAGTCCACTTCTGTTCCCTATTTTTCTAGAGCCATTGGCTATTAAAATTAGGGAAGAAGCTAGAATCGTTGGGGTGAACGGAGGGGGGAGGGAACACAAATTATTTATGTATGCCGATGATATTTTGGTATTATGTCAGGAACCTGCCAACTCCGTTAAAACATTGCTGGAGGTGAAAGATGACTTTTCTAAACTATCAGGTTATAAAATTAATTGGCATAAATCAGAGGCAATGCCTGTATCAAAAGCGTGCTCTGTAAACTTATTATCCACTTTCAATTTCAAGTGGTTACAAAAAGGCATGAAATATGTAGGAATAACGCTTAATCCAGATATTAATGAAATCATGGTAGAAAATATAGAAAAACTGCTTACTAGAATTAAATCTAACTTGGATAACTGGAGCAAGTTACATTTAACATTATGGGGTAAGATAAACACAATAAAGATGGTTATAGCTCCTTTGATAAATTATTATACTGGAATGATACCAATCTGTATCCCAGCTCAAATTCTTCTAAAATATAATAATATGATTAAACATTTTCTATGGGACGGTGGTAAACCTAGAATTAATATTGGCAAACTATGCCAACCCAAAAAAGGAGGGCTGGCCTTACCTAACATAGAACATTATAGCATTTCATTTGAAATGTCCAAGATGTGCAAGCATTGGCCAGAAATTAATCAGATTTAGACTGGGTTTCAATAGAGCGGGAACTTTCCTCTCCGTTCACCCCTGTCGAGGTATTGACTCAAAAGATAGATAATAAACAGAATAAAATAGATAACCCCATATTAAAATTCTCAAAAATGGTTTGGCAAATGGTCCACAAAAAACTTGCGCTCTCTCCATATATCCAGGATATGCGTCCCTTTGGCACAATCCTAAGATTAACATCGGCAAACAGTCAATTTACTGGTCACATCGGTTTAAGAAAGGTATACGAATAATTGGTGATTTATTTGTAGAAGACACATTTATGTCATATAATGATCTGAAGAAAAGTTTAAGTTAGAGGGACAAAGCAATTGTTGGAAATACTTACAAATTAGAGATTGTTTGAAGGACATAACAAAACTCCACTTGGAGAAAAATCCGATAGTTTTTTACAACTTCCACCTTTACTTAGTAAAGCATCAAAATGGTATAACATATGTCCATGGGTTAAAAACAATACAAGTAAGAGTCTTAAAATGGTATGGGAAAGAGATTTGGTCTGCACTTTTGAAGATGAAACATGGGGTTCTATTGTTTCTAAAAGCGGGCATTATGTAAGAGAGGCCAAAGGGAAATTTACTCAATATAAAATTTTGAACAGGTTTTATCTTACTCCATTAAGATTGCATAAGATGGGTATTAGCAAAGATGACTTATGCTGGAAATGCCAAAAAGCAAGAGGCACATTGCTGCATGCTTTATGGAAATGTCCGCTGATCTCTCCAATATGGAATAGTGTTATAAAATACTTGGAGGGATGGTTAAAGAGTAAAATACCTATTTCACCAAGATTGTGCCTGTTGGGAGACAGAGGTGTGGTCCCTGGTGTCCATAAAGCAGCGTTCAGAGTACTGAACACTGGATTTGTTACCTGTGCCCGTCTCATTTTGACACTATGGAAGATGCCACAGACTCCAGCTTTTAAAACATGGAGAGAGAGAATGACTGAAAATGCAGCTTGTGAGAAAATGCTTGGAAGATTAAATAACTACTCTGAAGCTGCAACAGAAGAATGGGACAGTTTTAGTGCCTATGTTTCCACGACATTGCAACAGTGATAACTTGAAACATCTAGGTTGCATTCACATTTACACATAAACATATTAAATTTAGGGGTACCAAATTCTGAACTGAACCTGGGTAAGACCAAGATTGGTCAAGTTAAGTGGGACTTAATTAGATGCCCAATTTGTATTTAATTGGGTAGAACCAGGACAATGTGTGTCGGATGTGAATGCGGCCTTACAATCACCAATGTTTATATTCCTCACTGGTTTTGTTTCTGTTTGTTGTTTTTGTTACATGTTCATAAAACAAAATAAAAACTTTAATTACAAAAAAAAAAGTATTCATTCCCCCTTTCTCTGAGGTCAGACATCTAAACTGAGCTTCAGCTGTTTGGCAAAGAGTCACTAGATCAGGGGTGTCAAACTCCAGTCCTGAGGGCCGCTGTCCTGCAGCTCTTAGATGAGCCTCTGCTGAACCACCTGAACAGAATCATCGGGTCATTAAGGCTCTGGAGACCTGATCTACTCCTACAATGTGTACAAGAAAGCACAGAGTAGAATGTACTTCTTGAGGAGACTGGCCTCCTTCAGTGTGTGCTCTAAGCTCCTGTACATGTTTTATAAGTCCATTGTGTCTACTGTTATATTCAATGCAATTATTTGTTGGGGGGGCAGTGCAAAGAAGAGGGACATACAGAGATTGAATCGCCTCATCCACAGAGCTGGCTCTGTGGTCGGTGTGAGCCTGGAGTCTGTGGAGACAGTGGTGGAACAGAGGACACTGTCTAAACTCAGTTTAGTCCTGGAGAACACAAGGCATCCCCTGCATACTGTCCTCTCCAACCAGAGCAGCTCCCGCAGCAACAGGCTTCTCTCACTGGGATGTTCAACTGAGAGGATTAAAAACTCCTTTGTCCCACCGGCTTCACAATGCTGTGACTTCTGGGAGGGTTAAGGGAGGGAGACAGAGTAATTAGCATTTTAATGTATTTAAGCTCTTTACTAGACCACTTTTTAATGTATGTATATTGTGTACCTTTTATAGATGTTTCCAGTTGTACGATTTTTAATGCTGTGTGGATGTGAATTAATGTGTGAGCAACAGGCAACCTTAATTTCTCTACGGGATTAATAAAGTTTTACCTTACCCACCACCAAAGAACCTTCGCTCAGTCAGACACCACACTGGAGTCCAGACCACTTCAGGGACACCATACCCCGGAAACCACTGTATTACTGTATTGTTTAGCTTCATTTCAAGTAAGATCAGTCTGATTCTTCCTGAAGTTCCACTTTCCAACAACCTCAAACTCACCATCTCTTTTTCACTGCTCTTCAGAGTCCTGATGACCCTGGTTGCCATCCACAAGGACAAGAACCACTCAAATTCACTTTTCATCATTATTAAAATAAACTCTATTTATCTGATCATCTGTTCTCCTGGTGGTGTTCTGTATGTGGGCAAAGAAACTAGGACCCATTTTTACTGCCATAGTTTTAGTTTACATGTTTGTTTGTTTTTTGTATTATGCACATTTTTGTTGTTATGACTCTTATTTTGAAAGGTCTATGTAGGAAGTTGGATCCAGCATGTTCGCTGGGGCGCCAGAAAAAGAGGATGCACTGCTATGTGTGAGTGTCACTAAAATGATTATATTTGGTTTTGTGTCGAGCTGTTTTTGTTGGAAGTTATCGCGAGATTTGTGTACATGTGATTTGTGTGTTTGTGCTGCGAGACTTGAATGAACGGAGAAGGAGCGGAAGCCTGCAGGTGAGCAGGTACAGCAGCCTTGTGTCTCGTGTTGTTGAGGTAT
>NW_015115160.1:79494-80374 GCF_001443285.1 Poecilia latipinna | reverse complement strand
TGACTTTCACACCAGCAGTTCAACGAACTCTTTGTTACCGTCAAGAAGAGGTGGAAGTGATACCCATCATGACAAAAATATCCCAGAAACTTTTTTCCTCCTGGAAATTTGTTCAGATTTTTTTGTGTTTTTTTATCATTAAACATCTGGAAACAGCTGGAACCAAACATGGCCGCCGATGTGATGTAACGTCTCCCTGTCTGTGTGTATCCATGACGACTCACGTTTTTCTTCTGATGCTTCAGTAACGGCAGATTGTTTCTCCTTCCAAAGAGTCATGTTTTGAGGCTTTTAATGTGAAAGTCTCACCCTTTACATGCTGAGTTCCAGTTTGTGTCATCTTAATATGAAAAGTAACAGGTACACAGACAGGAATACTAGGCGCCTCACTGAGCGCTGACAGCGGCCGCCATCTTGCATGTGGCAGCAGATCGGAGCTCCTTCAGTCCTGTTCTGTGTGTTTCAACCGTTTTACGAAACAAACTGGATTCACTATTACCTTTCACAGGTAAGGATGAAAGATCAGAATTACTTTGCAGCCAGAAATTCGCTTCTAAACAACCAAAAAATATTTCCTATGTAGCTTAATTGGCCCGAAATAACCGCTGATTGTTAGCTTAGCGGCTAATGTTTTCATACTGTTTTCTAATGAGAGAGAGCTGATGAGAAACAGCTGTTAGAGGAGAAGTTCATTAAAAACCAAAGGATTTAGTGAGGAAAGGTCAGTCAGGATCAGAGCTGGAGCTGCTGTTCTTCAGTCTGTTTCCCAGCTCAGCCTCTTCATGTCGGCATTTAGCTATAAAGATGCTACGAGTCAGAGCCCAACATGCTGAAAATGTCTTTTTATGAATGTCAAGGAAACATATATGTATTTTCTATT
>NW_015115160.1:70795-73672 GCF_001443285.1 Poecilia latipinna | reverse complement strand
TGGCTTTTTATGAATAGGAAGGAAACAAATGTATTTTCTATTTCACTTTTGGATAATTTCTCTTTCTCCTTAAATAGCAAAGACAACTATCGGCCCATGGCTCTGGCCAGCACCTTATCAAAAGTTTTGGAGAAGGCTCTGCTAAGCAGAATTGAGACGTTTATAGGCACATCTGATTATCAATTTGGTTTTAAACCAAAGTCATGTTAATCATGACAAATTGTTTCATAAATTGCATGAGAGAGGAGTTCCGAAATATTTATTAAGAATATCAGTGTATTGGTATGCTCACCAGAATATGTCTGTAAAATGGGGAAACTCTGTATCATCTTCTTTTTATGTGGGTAATGGGGTGTGGCAAGGCAGCTTTTTATCTCCTGGCCTTTTTAACCTGCATATGGAGGATTTATCTAAGCTGCTGAATCAATGTAGGACTGGCTGTCGGGTTGGTAATCGAACCATCAACCACCTGATGTACGCTTACGATCTTGTGATATTCTGTCCATATAATGCTGGTCCACAGCAACTGTTAGGGGTTACAGCATGATATTAAATATAATGCAAAAAAGAGCAACATCATGATTGTCAAGAGCAAAGAAGATACTAAATTATCTTTTCCTGACTTCACCCTGTCTGGCAGCATCCTCCAGGTCACTGATGAGGTCAGACATTTGGGACATCACATCACCGCTGACCTGTCTGATGACAGACGTTTACAGGCAGCGTTGTACTCCAGGTGTACAAGCTGATATTCCCCTTTGGAGGTTCTCCATGTGCTCAGCATCTGTCAAAGCTGCACTTTTTAAAGCGTACTGTACTCCAATGTACAAAGCCCACCTGTGGCGGCGTTACAGGAAAAGGAATAAATTTCAGGTTGCTTATAATGATGGCATGAGGATGCTGCTTAGGGCGCCCTGATTGAGTAGAGCCAGTCAGATGTTTGTGAATGCCAATGTACCAACCTGCACTGCTGTGCTTCGAAACATTATGACCAGATGTATGTGTAGATTAACAGAATCTGCCAACAGCATCATTCAGACTTTGACCAAACCTGTTCAAAGCTCAGTGAGGTTCTTCTCCAGTTTGTGGAATCACTGGCGCTTTAGTAAAATATGTTTATATTTTATGTATTTTCTTTATTTCTTTTTATTGTTCTTGTTCTGTCTGTTTATAGACCATGATAGTCTCTAAATAAAGAGGATTGATTGATTGATTGATTGATTGATTGATTGATTGATTGATTGATTGATTGATTATCCTTGGCTTTAGCCTGTGAACCAGGACGTCTCAGAAGTCATTGGAGTTCTCCCAGTGTGACCAGTATAATAAATGTTTTGTTCTTTCACTTTTTGTGTATTTTTAAATCTCAATCTGAAGTAGTGTATTAATACAGCTTATGGTAATGAAATAAAAATAATTTACTCTGTTAGAATTATTTTTCACTCTTTGCTGTCAATAGCAGAGTTGACTTACTGTAATAAATATTTTTTTCTCTGGAAAAAACTAAGAAAAATATGTAGTTTAATGTTTGACAATGACTGATTTATAAATCAAAAGTCATTTCTCAATAATGTATAAAAATAGATTATTTGTTGACTTGACATGTTGAATGTACATTAAATTACGGAATTATGTAAATATATTCTTTAATAAAACACTGTAAAAGTGTCTGTTCATCAGTGTCATTATAAAAATTATCAGAATAATTTTATCAAATAAAAACATTGTGCTCTTTATTCAGAAATGCCCCAAAACAATTAATCACATCAAAAGTTAGAAACTCTCTTTAGTCATTTCTTTGATTACCAAATATATTAATGTGTGTGAGAAAATGTGTCAGTGGCAGGAATTAACTTAAAATACTTTGTAGAACGGCACTTGGTGAAGTTCAGTCCATTTACCTGTATTAGCTTACTGGCACATATTCCACATTCAATATGGTGGACGCTGTGACATATCGCAGCAACGGGCGACCCTTCCATGAGGGGTCTACTATGTCTGTGGTCTTGCTAAAAACCACGTGACTGGCAACAAACATGAGAGTCACGTGACTGCTTCATTTTGCGTGTCGATTTTCAAAATAAAAGCACGATTAGCCGTGCTGCTTCATGGGTTGTTGTCCATTTGGTCGCATCAGAGGATATTTGTCTTCAGTGACCAAATAAAATGAACATTGACCAACATAGTTGATGTGTATTGATGATGGCACTCATCAAAATGTAAAGTTTGTTACTGATTTTCCCAATTGTCAAAATGTTGTTTTTTTAATAACTATATTTTTGTGATTTTATGTTGCTGAAACGTGCTACACAAATAAACTTGATTGTCTGAAATGGAGCCAGCAAGAGGAAAATCTGACATCTGGGAATACTTTGAGATTATCCTCACAATAAAATTCTTCTTAGATAATAATTAACCCTCCACCTCCCAATTTCTCACCTTCTGCAAAGTTCCACTATTATTCGTAGTCTGATTAGCAAAGATATATCAGTCTTGCACAACAGAAACAGATTTAATCCTGTTGCAGAACTAAAATTCAACATGTAGCCAAATATAAGAGATCAGAGCCAATTAGAAATCCAAGAAAAAGCGAACGCCCCGACAGACACTGCATTAAAACACTAAATGTCTTTATTGTCAAATCCGTCTGTGGTATAAAAGAAAACCCAACACAACCACTGACATTCAACATAAACCAGGATTAGACTGGCTACAAATCATTTTAATAATTAAAACATATGACAATTAAATATGGTTTCATTGATTCTCCTGTTACCAAACATGAGTTTGATGAAAACTTTGTGACAATATTGAATTTAGTAGTTTTTGGAAGTATGATCCACCCGAGTGACAAGGCTGTTGTAGTTTCACCAGCAG
>NW_015115160.1:54448-67575 GCF_001443285.1 Poecilia latipinna | reverse complement strand
TGATTCTCCTGTTACCAAACATGAGTTTGATGAAAACTTTGTGACAATATTGAATTTAGTAGTTTTTGGAAGTATGATCCACCCGAGTGACAAGGCTGTTGTAGTTTCACCAGCAGATGTCACTAGTGAGTGATGAATGAAGCATCACTTTGCTTTTTGCAAAGCAACGGGTTGGAAAGATTCATTGCTTCATGAGGCTTCATTTGCCATCACTAGCGACAAGGATAAATTACAAGAAGCAACTTCAGAGAAAACACAGAGAGCTGCTACTCAGAGGGGCGCAGAGTACCATAACTGGCAAACATTCAGGCGTCGAAGTGCTGGCAGCCTGCTCCTCATATCACAGCGCACCTGTACATACATTTTTATACAAACCTGAGTCAGCGGCACGCCCTCCAAGGTGGCGCAGCCTCTAGGCACCATCTAGTGGATGAAAAGGGAAGCAGCAGATAACAGCAAAATCCCCACAAAGAGCCAAAACCTCAGTTTCACAACAATTTTAGAACTGAACTGGTAGATTTTAGAGCTTTATTGCTGGAGCTGTCGTTGGATTAACAGGCACAAATAAAACCTGACAATGATGATGGCTGGGGTCAGATCTCTGGGTGTTTTGACTTCCACCTTCAGTTGTTTTCTGTTTGTTTTCTCATCTCTTGCCATTTGTGTGTTATTTCAAGTGTTTCCAGAGTTTTTGGTTTGTTTGGTCAGAGCAGTGTTTATTGATACCGACTGTCCAGAATTTCTTCCCTCCTCTCATCCTTTGTGTTTCTGGTCCTTTCCATTCAGCTCCGTTCCCCAGCTGCACCTGCTTACCTGAACCCGGTCCTGCTGGATCTTCACTCCTCCGTCTGCAAATTTAAACTTCCTGGTATCTTTAATCTGGCTCCTTCTGCTGCAGGTTCCCAGCCCGTTCCAGGTGTAAATCAGAGCTTACTAACAAAAGGAGTAATCTCACCAGTATTTTTGCCATCAGTTGATGAAATCCCCATTGCCTCTTTGACACGGTCACTCCACTGTACGTCCTTCTCCTTCAAGTATTGGGAACGCAACTTCTCAATCTTTGTTCTTGCAAAGCAATGTCCTTCCATCACAGTCAGGTTGCATCTTTGAAAAGACAGGCAGAGTTGTGCCAGCTCACCTAAAACATCTCTCAGAGCAGTGAGAGTAACCTTGAACTTGTAATCACTCAGCTTTTTGTAGCAGTACTTTGCTACTGGATCTTTGTTATCAGTGAATTCTCTTTTGTAATATTCTTCAAACACAGTGTAGTTCCTCAGAACAGCATTCACAGCTTGGTGCCGCGACTGGCATCGCACTTGGTTCAGAGGCCTGAATGACAGTGTAGCTCAGGGCTGGGCAATCCTGGTCCTTGAGGGCCGGTGTCCTGCAACTCTTAGATGTCTCCCTTTTCCAACATACTTGAATCCAACAGCTGAATCACCTCCTAAGTGCAGTCAGGTTCTCCAGAGTGCTGCTAATGACCTCATTATTTGACTCAAGTGTGTTGAAGTAGAAATGCATCTAAAAGTTGCAGGAGACTGGCCCTCCAGGCCTGGAGTTGCCCACCCTTGGTGTAGCTTCATCAAGAATCCTTGCTAGATCCTCCATTTTGCCCCGCTTCACAACTGACCGGGAGAAAGTGGAATACACAATTCTATGGGTCACACAATGTTGTTCAGTTAGGTGTGGTATTTGGCGCTTTAAAAAAGCTGCAACTCCCTTGTGATTTCCCAGCATTACTGAAGCACCATCGCAGGTCAGCATCACCATTCTCTGGATGTCCAGTCCATGTTTGGAATAAAATGGAGTTATAGCCTCCAAAATATCCTGAGCAGTGTGTGCCGTCAGCTGGATAATGCCACCAAACAGTTTTATAGTTCACATCATTTCCCTCCCTGTATTTAATATATATGATTAACATTTTGGGTACTGTTATGTCTGTGCTCTCATCTACTATGAGGGCATGCCAGGGTGCATTTTTAACATTGTGCAGAATGAGACAATGTGCAATCTCATTGATTGAGTTCACAAATTCAAAAGCATAGTTTTTGCTTCGCCAGCTTTCTGGTATACTCACATACTTTGTGAGTATACAAATCATGGATTTGTTGAGCTGACAGCAATGATCCATTCATTTTGATGGCAAGTAAAAGATTATCAATGAGTACTTTAACTTGCTCAGGATCTGATTTTGTTTGTGTAGCAGTTCGTTCCTTTTCTCTCTGTCTTTTGTGCTCTCCTGCAATAATGTACCGATCCCTTTTCTCATCTTTAGTCTTCGTACAATTCCAACAGCATTCAAATGACTTTTCTGCTGAATGTGACATTTGAGGTAGCCAACTTCCATTCACTCCACATTCTTCCCTCTGAAAACTCGCTTGCTAATTTGGCTTCGCTGCATGTTTTGCAGAGCAAACCCTTCTCACTCAAAACAGAAAAAATTTCACCCAGTTTCACCACTTGTTCTTCTAATTGGACAAGCTCTGACAGCCATTCCATCTTAAAAGAAGCGCATTTCTGTTTTACTTTGGCTTGATGACTGGATGTCCCACTGCCAGTTCACTTAGCCATGATAGGGTGTTAGCTTTTGCGTCTCTTAACTCCGCCGCACTTTTCCTACCTAGCAAATCTGCACAGTGCCACAGCGCATATGGGCAAGGCACATACACACAATAGCATGCGATGATTGGCTGCGTAGCGAAAGTGAACGGCATCGTATCATTGGCTGGACACCAGTGACTCGCTGAGATAGACAGTTGTCATTGGTCCATAGTCAAAACTGATGTCTGAGCTAAATATATAGTTTACATTGGATCTTATTTTATGCACTGCATAGATTTTATTGTGCGCTGAGATTTTGCGTGCAGTGCGCGATTGAGCATGCGCGCAGCTTAGAGGAAACATTGCTGGTGGGCCCAGTCAGAGAACCTGATAAACAGCTAATCGTGCTTAGAAGGGGCACAGGCCGCTGGACTAATTCTGATGTCCTGGCCCCAAACACGTCAGCGAAGCCCGGATCCAGAGGGGTAACCGAGGGAAAACTCCGCTCCGTGAGCCCTTCCACCCTGGTGATAGGCGCATTAAGTGGAGACAGGCGCCCTCAGCTTCGCGGGCTCAGCCACTGCCTCAGTTATTCCTGACGCCATTCCTGTTCCTGACGAGGACGTCAGCTGTTCCTCCTGACGTCCTCATCACCGTCATCCTCTCTGCAGGTGGGATTATCCGATAAACGCTCAGCGTAGCTAGCATCTCCCACAAGCAGCGACCGGCACCCCGCCTGGCGCTAGCCTTGGAAAAGTCTAGCCTCCGCCTCCTCGAGGTCGGCGTGCTGGGGACCCAGGCATCCCTCGAAGATCCGGTGCCTGCCAAAGGTCATTATGTACCCCGTCTGAAATGACGGGCAAAACGGACCTTTGCTCTTAAACAGTGCTATCTCATGGTGAAGAAAAAGAGGGAGCCGTTTGTCCGGTCTGACCGTTATTTATACAGACCGGGATGGGGCCCACCCAGTAGGTGGGCGTGGACTAAGCTTTGTTCAGTGATGCGAGCGAGGGACAAACCAACTAGCGATAGCCTTAAAGGGCGAAGCCTATACGACATAGAACTGAACTTCTCTTAATTGGTACTAGATCAACACCAAGTAAACTTAATAACTCCTCCATTTTTCCTTCCCTTCAGGTTAAAAGTCTGGGTGTCACCTTGACAATACCCTCTCCTTTGCCTGCCATGTCACTAATATCACTGGGTCAGCTTACTTTCATCTCTGAAATATTCATCGTCTCTGTCCTTCCCTCACTCCTCTGCTGTTCTGGTCCACAGTCTGGTCCCTTCTCGTTTAGATTACACTAATTCTCTTCTCTTGATCTGCCACATATCATCACACTGACCCCTTCAATTCATCACATCACACCTTTTCTACAACAGCTTCATTGGCTTGGCATCTCATATTGCATCAACTATAAAATCCTTCTAACTTTCAAAGCAGTTCACAACCTAGACCCCTCTGCCCACCCCAGCCCCCCATGTCTGTTGGACCTCCTTCACATTGCTACACCCACCTGTCCCCTCAGATCCTCTTCTTCTGTTCATCTCTCTGTTCCCCCGTCTGTCTAGTCACTATGGAGAGCAGAGCATTCAGCCGCTCTGCTCCCAAACTCTGGATCTCACTCCCACCTGATCTCCGTAACATCGACTCTTTGCCACACTTCAAACTCAAAACCCATTTGTTTCAAATAGCTTGCAGTCTTTGATTGCAATTGCATTGTCTTTTTAAATCTTGTTTTGTACTTAATTTTTACCATATATTTCAATTTGTGTTTGTTTTTATGTCAAATTATGTAAGGTGACCTTGAGTGTCAAGTAAGGTGGCTACAAATAAAATGTATTATCATTATTATTATTATTATTATTATTATCAGGAGCAGCAGTGTGGAATCCTTGGACTAGACATTTGGACCGATGCCCTGTGATGAGACCAGCGTGGCTTCGACTGGATTTCCCAGTAGTTTCGATGGTTTGGAACCTGCAGCAAGCCAAGCAGACTCCGGGGTCTGGAACCAACCAGCCAGCAGAGTCTGCAGGTGAGTTTTACCTGTCAGGACCAGAGAGAAAATCTTCTGCAGCTGTGAAACATCTGGATCCACCCCAGTGGGCTGAAGGCAGAAACCGCTGGATGAACTCTGAACTCTGGAATCGGCTTCCCTGAACTGGTAGATGAAGGACAAGAGGCAGAAAGTGAAACATTATGGGATGGAAACCTGGAGCCACTGGGTCTCCACAAAACATCTGCATCAGGATCCAGATGTTTCTTGAGCTGATGGTTTCCGGCCTCATGGTCTGGGTTTGAAATTTGGATCTGAACCATCAAATATCTTTGAGACAGACTGAAAATCCATCCTTCTTCAGAAACTTTATTTATAGTTAACACCTTCCGAATCTCTGTGTTAACATGACGGCATTCATGTGATGTATTTATTTGAATGTGCTATAAATTAGAACCAAAACCACTGACTTGGTTTGTCTCAGTTGGAGTCCAGGAGAAAGCTGAGAAACTTTACACATTAAAATAAAATAATTTATCAGTTTGTGAAAAATTCTCTCCAAGATAATGAAAGCACAGAATAAATCAGTTATTTCTGCTCATGGCTCCTGAACTGTAAGATCCTGCTGAGTCTGGTTCTGCTTCAACTGGAGGCCGACCAAAGCAGCCAATCACTTGCAGCCTCCCTGGTCATGTGACCGGCAGGACCTCCAGCTTGTCCTTTAGATGTTGGTGCTGGAGTGTGTGGTGGAGAAGTTGTCCATGCGGAATCGAACCACTCTCCCGTCGGCCGGCGGCGTGAAGAGCAGGTGGCGGGCGAACACCTGGCGGCAGGCTTTGCGGAAGTTCTCGGACAGGAAGGCGTAGAGGATGGGGTTGATGCAGGAGTTCCCGTAGGACAGGCAATGGGACACGATGCGGAGCGCAAAGGTGGCGTCGTTCAGCGGGTAGGTGCCGAACTCCACCCACATGACGATGATGTGGTGCGGCATCCAGCAGATGGTGAAGCCGGTGACAACCAGGAGGATGGTCTGGACCGTCTGGAGAGGAACCACAGGGAACACAAACCAGTTTAACATCACCAGACAGAAACATTAAAACCAGTGAGGGGTGGAGGGAAGGTCCAGTTCCAGAACCAGATTCTGCTGGGAAACCAGATTCTTGGACTCCTTCCAGTTCACCCGTTAAATAACTTTGAACAGTAATTTATAGTTAAATATCTGGTTCATTTCACCAAATTTAATCCCATTCAGTGTCTTAAGGATGTATGCTTGATATGCATTGATTCTGGGAAACCTTAGTTGATTTCACTGCAGAATTATGGATTCAACACTTCCAATGACAAGCAATGAGCAAAGAACTGCGATGCTCTGAGACCTCTGGTGGAGGCAGCTGGTACTGTCCAATGCAGGTCAGAGTCTACAATAAGCTGCTGGATAGTTTGTATCTGTCAGCTTATATCCAGCAATAAGTTGATGCAAAAAGGATCTCCGTTGAAATTGTGTGAAAAGTAGCGATTTTGATATGGCTGAAAAGTCGCCTCATCGAATCTTTCCATCAAAACTTGAGATGTTTCAAAATTGCCAAGTTTTCACTTAACAAATTCATTTTTGTAATTCGAATTTGATACATTTGATGGTCAATGGAAACACAGCGACTGACTACCACAGCAATCAACTAGCGACAGCGGAAACAGAAACCTCGTTTTACAGGAAGAACATTTCAGCAGAACCAGAGTGTCTGAGTGACTGGGGGAGGAGCGGATCAAACAAGAACCACAGAGGGTAGGACAGGTCCAATGAGGCCCTGATGGGGTCCTGATGAGGCCCTGATGGGGTCCTGATGAGGCCTTGATGGGGTCCTGGTGAGGCCCTGATGGGGTCCTGACGATGCACTGATGGGGTCCTGATGAGGCACTGATGGGGTCCCGATGGGGTCCTGATGAGGCCCTGATGAGGAACTGATGGGGTCCTGATGAGGCACTGATTGGGTTCTGGTCAGGCACTGATGGGGTCCTGATGAGGCCCTGATGGGGTCCTGACGATGCACTGATGGGGTCCTGATGAAGTCCTAATGGGGTCCTGATAAGGCACTGATGGGGTCCCGATGGGGCTCTGAAGGGCTCTATCGGGGCCCCCAAGGGCCAGTGACCTCCATCCTCGGAAGGTCACCATCAGGTCTCCTTTTCTAATCCACAGCCAGCCTGCCTCTGGTTTTCTCCAGATTTTTTTCTGTGATCCTGGTTTTCCTTTTGCTGGATGATGACGTGGCTCCAGCTCGTTATGGATCGGTTTTCCAGAACCGTCTTCACTTGGAAACAAACCGAAGCTTATCTGCTGTTTCTCTGCTGGTTCGTTTAAAGCAGCTCTATAAATAACTGGAGCTGCAACAGGCCGGCTCTTTACTCTGGTAACGCTCCATGTTCTACACGTCCATCGTTTCTATACACAGTAACTTTTATACAGTGCTGCGCATCACTGCATGCTGGGGCTATGCCGTGTTCATGATCTCATCAACATGTCAAATATTTTAGATTTTTCCTCATCTGGAAGATAACCGCGCTCCTCCTGAAATGCTACATCAGACGATGTCAGACTGAATTTATTTTAGAATTTTTTTTTCTGTGTTTATGACATGATGATAACCAAAGATCAGCGAAGGTAAACACCAGAGGAGGAAGCTTCTGAGCTTCTAAAGGAAAGGTTTGATTCCAAGGGAGAAATCCCATCTCATTATTTGGGGGTACAATAAACAGGAAAATTTCTTAAGACCAATTTTGGGAGTCGGCAAAGTTACATAGAAATGCAACCTAAAATGTGATTTAAAAGCTTTTTAAACTACATTCAAGCAGCAGGACAAAAAATGACCAGTAATGCACATCAAACATGTTTTTCACGGTAAACAAACTGTTGAGAAGTAAAACTACATTTTAAATGTTGCTCAGATATGAGTTTTGTTAATCTCACTGATCTAATCTCTGCTACATCTTCACAAAAATTTAAGGTTCTAAATAAAAAGTTTTAATGAGTAACTCGTCTTTATTATAATGACTCCCATTTCAAGTTATGGGATATTTAAATTGTAACTTGTTAAGTTGGTTTATTTTTAAACCTCTTTTAGTTTTGTCATGTCCTGGAGAACCAACAAGTAGATAAAAATGAATATCTGGGGAATATCATAAGTTAAATGTAACACCTAAAGCACCGAGGATTTTATTGAAAAATATTCAGATTTCTCTTGTGGCTTTATGACTCTCTGTTGAAGACGATGAGAAATAAAGGGATAACTTTCTGTTTTTTCTGTCCGTCCTTTCTTCCGCTCTCGGCTCCCATACAGAGCTGTGGCTCAGTTTCAATCTCTTCTTGTTAACGAGAGTTAAAGGGCTAAATATGATTAGATAGTTGCTACCTTTAACAAAAAAGCTAAGTCTATTAAGTTGCTAGTTTTGATTTAAGGCATAACAGGCAGTTTATCATGATTCAGCCAAAGTAATGAAATAAACTGCAGTCTGATTTTTATTGTTAATGTGTTTCTTCCTATTGAGCAGTGAAAGTAAATAAAATGTGTTTCATGTCTTTTCCTTTAAGTATTTACTTACTGGAGGGTTTATTTGTGCTGCAGAGCCTCAGCTAACAGCTAACAGCTAGCTCCTCACTTCAGCGGCTCTGACAGAGCCGGTACCGTTCCTGCTGTTGCTCCTCCTACACCATTGTTCTAACCTAAAGATTCATTCTTATTTTTTTCTTAGATAAATGGCAGATTTATTTTGCTCTTTGTATCTTTTGCCTTTTCATGTTGATATTGTTTAAATGCAAATCTTTCTTCTATAATTTTTTTGGGTGGGCAATTGTAGAGTTTTTCAAGATTTGGGGGGCGCGGACCTCTGGACCCTTCTTGGATTTCTGCCCATGTTTGATTCCTCTAGTTTACTGAAAGTATGCTTCTGTTTTAACTCAACTGTAGTTTATGAACAAAGACAAATGAAGTAGCTTCATTCACAGCAGTCAGCCAGTTAGAGATTAGCTATCAGTCTTCCCTAACCCTTCCTGTCTAGCAGCGGGTCAGTTTGAGAATAAATCCCTGAGAGGATATCCCTCCTCTTTGGACTGAAGCTGACTGGACCCAGACTGCTTTGCTGCTCCTTAGTTCTCTGCCAGCAGCTTCTCAGCTTTCTATGACGTTGAACATATGTTGTCAGGTTCTTCTTCATCCATTCATATGTCCTCCATAAAATATGCTCTTCATCATAAACCCAACTCCTGTTTCTAATTATATCCTCAGCTCCCTCCACATCCAAACCACTAATGTTCCTGCTCGTCTTTCACAAGCTGTCTTGAAACATCCTGTCTTCTGTCAGAGAGATTTCAACACAAATGTTCCTGTGAGGTTGTGAAGAGTCCTTCTGATCACCGGAAATTTATGGCATTAATTAAACATCTCCAATAAGAAGCTGGTCCTTGCAGACCAATGCAGCTGAAGATGGGTCCTACCCCAAAGTCGAACATTCAGAACAGCCGGAAGCACCAAGCAGTTCTCCGACCTGATGAATATCTGCACAAGGATCCCATCACCCAAAACAAGAAAAAGCTATTCTACTGCAGAGTTTCCATTTCCAGGAGAGAAAAAGAGGCAGAAGATACGAAGATCATCCAACCACCAGTTATCCAACATCTTTATCCCCATGCTGGGATCGCAAAGGCTGATCTCCAGGTTCCATCCACCATCCATCCATGATGGACGGATGATGGATGGATGATCCACCATCCATCCATCTGTCCATCCTCCATCCATTTCTCAGACGTTGTCGGTGAACAGAACCAATCTACTGATTGTTTTGTTGGTTCCGGTTCTCTGAACTCAGCAGCCGGTTGGATCTGATGGATCCGGTTTATGTTTCTGACAGGAAATGGTTTCTGTGAATTAGAAAGTTCAACTACCTGCAGACTGGATGGTCCATGTCAAAGGTTCTGTTCTGACCTGCCGGTCCGGTGTGCTGATGGTTTGGGTCATAGAGTCAACAGATTTCTGGGTCAGAGCCGTTTCCAGCAGCTCATCATTTCTCCTTAAGGGATTCCTTAATAAATCTGCTTTATGACTTCATGTGTTTGTTCTGGTGACTCAGCAGATTTAATAACGCCTCTTATCAGTCTGAGCAGATCAATAAAGTAGAACCGGGTTGTTCCAGAAACCGGACCGAACCTGGCCTGGCCAGCCGCTCTGGGCGAATCCATGCCAAGACTTCAGGCCGCCAGAGGAACCTCCTCTATTCTTAGACGCTGTCTAAATATTTACCCAGCAGCCTTTGTTCCTCTGCAGCGCCGCGCAGCAGAACCTGTAAACGACCCGGTTCTGCTGCTGCAGGATGCCTGCTCTCTGTCGCCTGCCAGCCGGGCCGGGACCACAATCAGAGCCAGAACCAGAACCTGTACCTGGACCAGGACCTCACTGGATATGGTACTGCTGGTAGCACTGTGTCTAAACCGGACCGGCTTGGACCCAGAAACCTGCAGAGGTGTTGAGATCAAATGTCTTAACGGTAGAAGCACATCATCATCAGCCTCCTCTTCATCACTAGCCCAGATGACAAACCCAGAAGAATTCTGATGAAGTGATTCCTTCTATCAACTTTTCTTCTCGCTGGGATTAGTCACTGACCTGAGGAGGAAGAGAAGGAGGAAGAGAAAGAGGAGGAATAGAAGGAGTAGTTCACCTTTCGTTTGGACAGCTCGGACCTCTTGGACATGTTCTTCATCTTTTTATGCAGGTGGCACAAAACCTGGAAGACAGCAGACCTGGGATCAGTCAGCAAAGCTTTAGGTCGGAGGTTCTGGTCTGGCAGAGGGCGAATCCGTTTCCAGAACCTTCTTCACAACACCTGAACGCTTCAAAAGGTTCTTCAGTTCATATCCAGATTTTCACCTTAATTAGCACCATTGTCACAAAACAGCTTGTTGCCTTGGAGACCAACATGATGTCAGCAGACATCAACCGGCTTCATGTAGAAATATTTATTTAGTCAGTAAACAGGAAGGCTTGATGTCGTTTCCTGTTCTGCAGCTGAATCTGGGAAAAACCAGACATTCCCTACTGGTTCCCATCTGATTCTCAACTGGATCCCATCTGGTTCCCATCTGGTTCCCCTCTGCTTCCCATCTGGTTCCCCTCTGGTTCCCTACTGGTTCCCATCTGGTTCCCCTCTGGTTCCCAACTGGTTCCCACCTGGATCCCATCTAGTTCCCATCTGGTTCCCCTCTGGTTTCCTACTGGATCCCATCTGGTTCCCTACTGGTTACCATCTGGTTCCTGTCTAGTTCCCATCTGGTTTCCTACTGGATCCCATTTGGTTCCCATCTAATTCCCATCTGGTTCCCATTTGGATCCCATCTGGTTCCCATCTAGTTCCCCACTGGTTCCCACCTGGATCCCATCTAGTTCCCATCTGGTTCCCATCTACTTCCCCACTGGTTCCTTACTGGATTCCATCTGGTTCCCTACTGGTTCCCAACCAGTGGGAACCAGTAGTAATAATAAAGGTGACTGGTCCAGAGGTTGGTTCCTGTCTCCTTCCTGTCGGCAGCTGGCCAGTAGGGGACGCTACAGGCAGCTTGCTGACAGTCAGACTAGAGAAAAGGTCAGACCCAAAACCTGACTTCATGCTCCCCGATGGATCTATTGATCATCTATTGATCAGCATCGGTCTGCTCATGTCTATCTCAGACATGAATACGTCACCTCCATTTGAATGCGGCAGTAGAGCGATGGGAGCTCCATACTTCATGTGCTTGTTGTTTCAATCGTTTTATAGTAAAAACTGGACCCATTAGCATTACATTTCACAGAAAAGACTGAAAGAAAAACAACGTAATTTTATGAGCTGAATTTCTTGACTTTGCGGCTAGAATCTAATCTAGCTTCTACACAACCAAGAAATATTTCCCACATAAATAACGGCCATAGTAACCACTCTGGTTATAATTTTGTTAGCTTCGCTAACTTTCATACTGTGTAGTTTTTCTAATGAGAGCGAGCTGATGAGAACCCGCTGTTAGAAGGGAAACGATGCATTCCAGACCAGAGGGTTTTAGCAGGTCAGTCAGGATCAGAGCTGTCTGTTTTTCTCCGGCCTTCTGTTTCACAGCTCGGCTTCAAAATGTCGATGTTTAACAATGTTGTAAAGATGCTGCAAGTCAATGCCCCAATATGTTAAAAATGTATGTTTTCAAAATGTGAAGGAATCAGAGTTTAATTTTCTATTAGTGAACAAAATATGTATTTGCTCAAGTGTACCAATGAAACAATATGCTTTTAAAGATATTGTGTATATTTTAAAATATATCAAAATGTATTTTTAAAAAATTCACTTAACACTTACTTTAAATATACTGAGTATGTTTTAAATTACATCTCAGTGTATACTTTAGGTTAATGAAGTGCCTTTTTAGGTGCCTTAATGATCTTTTATTATTTTTGTTAAAATGGCAACGAATAAAAAGAAAATAATAATCCTTATAGTGGAACTTGATGTAATGTTGTTTAATAAACTAAATAATGTGTTCATACCTCAAAACATCAAACATTGACAGTTTAGTGACAAAAAATAATATTTGTCCTTAACACTAAATGGAGCAGGTATCTTCAGTTTTACATCTCTCCAAATATGATCTGTTGTTTTCAGTTTTTTCAACTAGAACACAGAAGCTGTCTTTACCCAATCTATTTTCAGATGTATGATGGAACTTATTTCCATCATACATCAAGAACCTGGAAAATCTTCCTCTGAAGCAAGTTGCCAACAGAACCGTCCTGGGAGCCCTGCAGAATAAACGCAGGAGCAAAGTTCAGAACCAGCGTGGCGGAAAGCAGGAGTCATCTCAGCCTTTTTTCTGCAAAAATGAAGATGTTGCAAGGAGCAACGTAGAGAGGCCACCTACCAAGCAACCTGCTTTCTGGCATGATGCATGATTAGTGTCATGATGTGTGGTGGTGAGGTAGATGTGGTGGACCCAGGTATGAAGAGTAAATGATGATTTAATAGTAATAAACACACATAATCCAGGTAGCAAAGGCGAGCAAAGACTCACACTGGTAGCAACTGACAGGAAACACAACTAACGACTGGATAGACAAGGACCCGACAAGGAAACAAGAGACAAAAGGTGGATTTAAATACACAGAGGGTAATCAGGGAACACAAGACTCAGCTGGGAGCAATCAAGGGCAACACGGAGACTCAACAGAACACAGAAACCTGAATTAACACACAGAAAAAAAACAAATCTTCACAATTGGTGAACGGCATTAGGTCCAGTTCACACTCCAGACCAGATGGTGGTGGTAATGCACACTTTTATGGCGCTTTTTTGAAAAGCGCCATAAAAAGAAGAAAAGGCATGAAGCCAGAGAAGATAACTGACGCTGTTCAAATTCATCATTTTTAGAGAGGTCCTTGATAATAGTTAGTAGTTTTGGTAAATTCAAGCTGGTAACATCCTAGTCTGAGTTAGACAACAACACAAGACAAGAACCGTATGGAAATGAAACATGGAACGAAGGCTTCCTTTCTTGGCTCTAGTGGCCTTTATTTGAC
>NW_015115160.1:46730-49920 GCF_001443285.1 Poecilia latipinna | reverse complement strand
AAGTTATTTGCCAAACTTTTATTTGCACACATCAGAAATCTGTTGTTGTAGTTTTAGGCCCAGCCCACGACGTCATGTGAGAATCACAAGCAAAACTTTGACTTAAACAAAACTTAGACTATCAAGAAAAGATTTCTGACATGCACAAATAAGTTTGTTTTGCAAAAGAAAATTCCCTTCAGGAGACAAATGTGTGATTTAAATGTTTAAAAAAGTTTTAAGCAAAACTCAGTAGGCTTTTCTCATAGTGACATGCATTAACAATTCAATTTTTGCTTTTGTTTTTTTTCCTTTTTTCTGCAGTTCCACCTTAAAGTTTGATGCAGCTCTGCTTTCCTGAATGGACCATCTTCATCTCCACTGCAAGTGTAGCTCTTTTTTTTATAGATTACAGTCCACTAAAAGGTTGCATTGTGCCCTTGTTTACATTTTTAATAGTATAATTCTGTAAAGACAAAATATGTCTGGTGGTCTAACTCTGATTTACATATCCTGCTAAATTGCGGGTTTGAATATGGCAATACTTTCTTATAACAAAATAGACCTGCAGAAAGAAATTACTAATAAAATATCTTACATATGCATAGTTGTATTTTACTTTTCCTTAGCTTTGATTATATATCTCACAATTTTGTAATTTATCATTGTTTATTAAACTCTGAAAGCTGTGTGGCTTTAATATTCTGTCCTAGAATGCGGTTAGATGTGCCCTTTTTTTTGAGCACCTGCCCCTTTAGTGGCCTCTGCACGGTCCTGCCCTGCGCCACCACAAGACACCCTGAAATGCTGATGTCTGATAAACATCTGATCAATGTTGAATCAATATCAGCTGTTTTGCCGCACCCCTTCACCTCCTCTCCTCTTCATCAGAGCTCTGGGTCAGAGCATTTTATTAGTGATCGGGAGTTATCACATTTTAAATTAAGCACTGTAGAGGATAGTGGGTTGTGATTCCTTTCTGTACATTTTCTTACTTGTCTGTAAATATTATTACTGACTGTGCATAATGTGTTGACACAAAAACATCTACAAGTCACTACTTGTAGATGTGCTGCAAGGTTGGAAACCTTGTCCTGTTAGGCGACGGGCCCTGGATAATACCCGTGTTAAACGGACAGCGGAGTCCAGCGACGACAGGCGCTGAAATTCCGTAACAATTCCAAAATCTCTCTCTCTTTCTTACTGTTTATTCAATGTCACATGCTGTTCTTTTTTTTTCTTTAATTATGTAAAGCACCTTGAAATGCCTTGATGCTGAAATGTGCTATACAAATAAAATTTGATTGATTGATTGATACTAGGAGTTGTACAGTCTGGCCCCCCTGGTTACTCCAGTGGTTTGTCCCAAACAGCCACTTTGCTGCTGGCTTGTTTGCAACCGGCTTCTGAATTGGATTCTCCTCTGAGCAGTTTTATGGTAAGTTTGGCAACATTATTTTGATCTTAAACGTCTTGATTGAAAAATAACTACATTGTTTTGTGCTTGTAGTAATCAGGGCAAACCAGATATTTTTAATAATTGAGGTCATGTCTCCTTTTGTATTATTTTCATTCTACCCACCACTCCAGACCTAACTATGAAATCCTGTGAGATTTTTGTGGGATTTGAGTTTTTAAAAGTAGGACGAGGCTGATTGTTTGGTCTGGGAGAGCATGTGGAAGTGAAGGCTGGCTGCTGTAGGTGGGCTTTAAATCATTTCAAATCACTTGTTTTTCATTTTTTATTATGATGTGCTTAGGGCAGTAGTCCCCAAAGTCGGTCCTCAAGGCCCGGCATCCTGCATGTTTTAGTTCTCTCCCTGTTCTTAGGAAGGAGAAATGTCAGTTTGTCTGCAGTAATTCTGGAATAGTGACATTATATCAAAACAATACTCTGTCCTTGGTGAAATACTTTTGACATTTAATCTAAATTATACCTATTGTTTCATTGCGCTAATTTTCATAATCATGTTGTCTGTAAACTTTTAATATATTAACAATTTGCACAATTCTGTGATTGGGCACCTCTGCACTAGACAGAAACCTAAAATAAACACACAGAAAAACACAAATCCTCACAATCACAGAATTGTGGGTCCTCGAGGGCCGGTGTCCTGCATGTTTTAGTTCTCTCCCTGGTTTAACGCACCTGCATCAAATGATGGCTCATTAGAAGGTGTAAGAGGAACATTGACAAGCTGAAAAGGTTGTTACTACCACCAGAGAGAGAACGTTAGGATGCGTGCAGGATGCCGGGCCTCCAGGACCCACTTTGGGCCCCCCTGGTCTAGTGAGTCTCCATGTTGTCCTGCCTACCCCTTGATTGTTCCCAGGTGTGTCTCGTTCCCCGATTTCCCTCTGTGTATTGTCACCTGTGTTTGTGTCTTTGTCGGGTCAACTGTGTAGTCTGACGCAGAGGCGCAAAAAGTGGGTATGCAGCGTATGCAACGCATAGGGGCGCAGCACCAGAGGGGGCGCCAAAACCCCGTCTGGAGGGGGCGACGCACCGATTATGTTTTCCCATACAGTTCAGCGCGCCTTACGCTCCTTCACCTCTCGCACAGAACGAGGTAAATTTAGCGATTTTTACACTTCACTTATCGTCGCCTCGGGGGGGTGAGCGTCGCTCCTTCACCCTGACGTTTCTTCCTGGGGGGGGGTGCTGATTTATGTTTTCGCATCCACCTGAATAATGTGTAGCCACTGGTCTGACGTCTTGTCTGCTGTCAGTTAATTTGTACCAGTTGCTACCAGTATTTGAGCTTGTTGCCTCTCGCTCAATCTGTGCTGCCTGGACTTTTTTGGATTTGGATTTTCATCATTAAATCATCATTTCATCACACTTCCCTGGGTCCTCTGCATCTACCTCACTACAGCTAACTGCACTTCATGACAATGATGGTATATTGGCAATGTCTTCTTGAAAAATTGTAATATATTGAAAGCACAATCTAATTAGTTTCACCTGTAAAGTGTGTTTTAATTTATCCTTCTGTGTTCTGGTGCCTGATGTGTTTGCAGTACTGATGTGTGTATGAAGCATTAATGTAGAAAGTGGCAAAGCAGAATAATAGACATTAAGTAACTGAAAAGTTACTTCAGTAGTAATTATAATAAACCTAAAGTGTAATTTTAGCCTACTGTAATCACACTACTAATATATAAAATATGTAATATACTCAGAAGACATTCTAAATATATACCGTATTTT